>NC_141023.1:34750000-34900000 GCF_052040795.2 Danio rerio | reverse complement strand
TTAATTAATATGGTTCCCTAAATAAAATTTCAAGAGTTCACACTTAGCTGATGATTGATTATAAAGCGAGTTTGGCATGCTGTGCCCTGAGCTCATAAGATCTTCGAGCCCGGGGCTCTCTCCTGTTTGCAGGGCCAGAGGGGGGTTTGAGCTCAGGTAGGTCTTGAGACACCCCCCCCCCCCCCCCCTTATTTAGAGCTGATGACAGATTATAAATTGCTACATAGAGATTTACTTGATAGGTTTAGAGCTTGACTATAATGCTAATTTAGATTCACTTATGACATGTTTTTAGACTGTGGGAGGAAACCGGAGAAGCTTGGGGGAAAACAATGGGAGCACGAGGAAAACATGTAGACTCCGCACAGAAACGACAACTGGCCTGTTAAGGATTTGAACCAGTGACCTTCTTGCCGTGAGGCAACAGTGCTAACCACTGGGCCACCATGCCGCCCTATAAAGGGAAAGGTGGAAGAGTAGAGGTCGAAGGGGGGATTCTTCTAACTCAAGTAAGAAACTCTGGTTATTTATAGTGAGTTAGGAATCATCTGATTGGTGAATTATGCATTAGTTAATGCAGGACCCTCTATGATCAATCATAAGCATGTGCTCCTCTCGAAATTAGTTTGTAAATAAACTTCACGTAATCAATTATTTTTTAGTGTGCGGTTTCAGAATTACATAAAGTCTGTTTTTTTTGGCTTGTGCACCTTGTTATTTATAGGTGACCAATTAATCTGTTAGTCGCTTAACCATTCATTAATCAATCTACTTAATAAAAATAGTTTTGGTAAACTACAGTCAGTTTGGTAATCTTCTGACCACCTCCACTTTTGGAGTGTTGGTCCTTCCCAGTTGGAGTCATCTTTAAAATATATTCCAAACCACGCCACTATATTCATTAGTTTGCTGCAAGAAAATGATGGGCAAAAGTAAAAGCCCCACCCCTACTAACTATTCTATTTTACTTAAAACTACATCAACATACTGAAATAAGTCTCTTCAACTTCCTGTTCACACTGACTTTAATTGTTCTTTTTCATAGTACATCTGAGGCTAACAGTACAAGTTATTATATAAAGCCAATCTCTATGTAAAATGCCAACCAACAATGAAAATCTACTTTGACTGTGTTCCTCACAGCAGTGGCACTGTGTTGTGCTTTTAATGCTCCTGTCTCCCTTGTTCTAGAGTATATGCAATCATAATTCTGTCTTCGTCTGAGGAATTGCAGCCCTCTTTGCAGATATTTGTCACATTCCCCATTATATCAGCATTTCATTATCGTTCATTAAAATTCTCCTTTCAACCCTTACTTATGGGATTGTGAACTAAACGCATTTTAATTTGCTATGTCAGACCCAAATGCCTTTGAATGTCAAAGACTTCGGCTTCTGCATGCATACTAACTCGCATCTAATAGTAATCACAGTCAGCCAACACAACGGTGAGTCCCAGAGCTGGACCGCCACAGTGGGCAAAACCCCCAATCTGGACGGCAAGGACAACAAGAGTTTCCTTGCTGTCAGAACAGGTGGTAACAACACCTGCTTCCAAACTTTTCAGTGATTTGTCACATTTAGCGGCTGCGTAGAAATAAGTTCTGATAGCACAAAGGCAGGTTGTACTGTATAATAAAGAACGAACAAGAGCCAAGCCCATACAGCAGTCTGTGTTGTATAGGCAAATGTAGAAGAAAAGATAGACTGCAACGACTTCTCCATTAGACCTTGCCTATGATCTTGGGCATTGTTCCACAGCGTCTAATGCCATTAGACAGGAAAAGAAAACCTTACAAACAGTTAAGCTGACAGAATCTGAATGAAAGTGAATGAATAAAAGATAAATATCCGCATGAACGGATAGACACAGAGGGCAAAGCCGGCAGTCCCTCTCATCATAAAGTCTGTGTTGGAGAGGCAGCCCTCGCTGACTGTCTTATCTTATTGAGAGTCTCATTAGCATAGAAATTACTTCAGGCAGAGGCAAAGAAGCAGGACCCAGCACAGGTAACTCTCAACTCTCTCTTTCCATTAGTATGGAGAGAAACAGAAGATGTGAGGAGAGGAAAAGTTGAGTAAAAAGACAAAAATGAAGACTGGCTGTGGGCAACGAGAAGGAGCCGAGTGAAGGGAACAAGGAACAGAAAAGCGAAACACAATGTCATTTGGATAACCAAGCGATTCCTACTCTTTTGATGTTTTTTTTTTCTTTCTTTCCAGGGCTGCATAAAAATGCCAGCATGCGACTAGTTCTATGCGAGTAGTTCTAAAGGAGAAGTTCTACAGAAAGACAAAAGGCAGCTACAATTCTTCAGAACAAATGAGGAAGCAGCACACAATTTTAAACTGTTACAAAAAAGTATTTTATGAGCAAAACAAAGCCGAAAAAAGTCACTTACGTGTAAATCAATATACAAATAAATAAATAAATAAAATGGAAGAACACTCCTGCATGATTAGACTGAACACAGAGGGCCCTATCATACACCTGGCAATACAATGCGGTGCGGTGCAATACTTGTTTGCTAGTTTTAGCTTGGCGCAAGAGTCGTTTTGAGGCGCTGCGCCACGCTCTTTAAATAGCAAATGCATTTGCGCTCATATGTGCACCCATAGGCGTTCTGGTCTAAAAAGGAAGGCATTCTGAGCATTGACTGTAAAAAATATGGTTGACGCGACAGCCCCTTTTCCCATTGAACGCCTTGAGGGCAAAATGCCTGCTTGAATTTTAGCCTGGACATGCGCAGAAGGACTATCTGATGGAGCCAGAGGAGGAGCTGGAATCGAGCTTCCAACCAAACGCTTTATGTAAAATCAACCACGCCCCCCGAACTGCTCACTTGACTGCCGGTATCTGCACTATAACAAAGGCTCGCTGTCGCTGATGTAAGAAGAAGCACTTACATTTAAAAACACAGAATAATATACGGTTTAAAAACGGTCTGATTTAAGCTGTTATACTTCTTATCTTTTATACACTCTAGCCTGAATAGGAGCACAAATAATTTATTCTCTTATTGTTATATTTGTTGTTGGTATTTGTTATCTTCAAAGGGGTAGAAATAATACTTGTAAAATATGAACAATAACATATAAACAACACGTACATTTTTAGAAAGGTTTTTTATTTTTAATTAGCAATCAACAGAACCCAAAATAGCCTACACACCATGATTTACCAGGCGGGAACAATCGTGCGTTTAGAAGAAAAATACAGCAAGATTACTAAATATCAACAGGGTATTTACACATCCCAACCCTGCAATGTGTCAATTTGTGCAAAAAAAAACTTTGCACTATTAATACAATGTCTGGCACTGTGTGTTTTTAATTTCAGTTGCTCAATGTTGATGCTCAATAAATAATCATAAATAGTAGATAGTGTGTGTTTCCTTCAATTAATTTAAAATCAAGTAATGCACTCTTTATTCAAACATCTCTCACTTGCAATATGTGAGCATATTTTGCAATACTGTTTGCAAACTGCATTTTATCAAGAAATAATATAACACAATTATTGAGCCAATGAAATTAATAATATTACACTGGGAATCCCAAATATCTGAGGCTGATTTTAGGTGTAAAGACCTAAGATCGAAGTATACTTTAATTTGTAGTGTGTCTCAAGTGTTTATTTTTTTTTATATCACTGTTTGTTTACATGTACTGTACTGCTGAAATAATATGGACAAACTAATAATTGCATTATTACCTAACCAAATAACAAAACTTCAGAAATATACACCCACCGGCCACTTTATTAGGTACACCCGTCTGTCAACTGCTCGTTAACGCAAATTTCTAATCAGCCAATCACAGGGAAGCAACTCAATACATTTAGGCATGTGGACATAGTCAAGATGAACTGCTGCAGTTCAAACCGAACATCAGAATGGGGAAGAAAGATGATTTAAGTGACTTTGAAAGTGGCATGGCAGAAAAACGTACCATGTCATAAAGAACAAATCGCCTCAGACTGGTTTCTTGAATATAACAATGACTTCACTGTACTCAAATGGCCTCCTCAGTCACCAGAACTCAATCCAATAGAGCACTTATGGGATGTGATGAAAAATTTGCATCTCGGATGTGGAGCCAACAAATCTGCAACAACTACATGATGCCATCATGTCAAGGGACCAAAATCTCTGAGGAATATTTCCACTACCTTGTTGAATCTATGCCACAAAGGATTAAAGCAGTTCTGAAGGCAAAATGAGGCCCAACCCAGTACTAGTTAAGTTGTACCTAATAAAGTGAGTGTACATTTATTGTTTTTAAGACATACATACTGCACAGTTGTTCATACACATCATTTTATACACAGTATTTAATTTAATAGCTTGTGCAAACACAGCTATTGACATGTGGCCACTAGAAAGATTTATTCTTATCCAGTGTTTCAGCCTTTTCTCTCCACAAGTTATGACAGAAGAGAATGTCTGCACTGGTTTAGAATCCTGTTTATCAAAGGTAAAATGTTTTAAATCCCTTCACAGATGCACTTAGTCATATTGCCAACTTCAATAATGATTCTACATTGCTTCTTTTCTGTCTTTGAGACAATGGTACTGAACACTGTTCACAACAGTGTATAAACATATGAGACGGAAAACTATTAGAAAAAATCTGCCTACATTTGAGTACTTGAGTGTTGTGCTGGTGACAAAATGCACATATCACTGCACACATATCCTAACATGTGTTTAGTTAGTACACTTTGGGCTTGAGCCTAATGTTTTTGGAGACTCCAAACTCAGCAGGTAAGCCCATAGCCAGTGGGACAAAACAATGAGTCAAACAAAGCTTAGTTAAATGCACAAGCTCCACATGTAGACACTTTGAAGTACCCATGCCAATCACAGCCCCAAAATGGACTCTGTAATGAACATAAACAAACCAGTTTAAAAAAGTGCTGTTAGCCTTAATATTTGCAGTAACATGATTATTAATAAGGAAAGACAAAAACTGCTTTGTATTTATCTTGGTAATTATTTTTAGAACCCTGGGGGAAGGTGCCTGTGTCAGAATCCTTCATTAATTCCGCGCTGTGGCTTGTAAAGTAGTTTTAGTCACTGCAGAGTGAACATGATAAATAAAGCCACAGGTAGCAGTGAGGTAAAGCCCTGCGGATGAGCCTGCACTTGCTGAAAGCGCCGGAATGCAGCCTCTGCTCACCCACACAATCAAAGACCTTCAGAAATGTTTCAGTCTGCGAGCCAACATGTCGAGCAGCAAGAACAAGCGGGACCGGAGAGAAATTTGGTCACACCATGTAAACACTTTTATGTAAGATGTTAAACGGAGCTTCAGTTCGGAATGACTGTAACCTTCATTAGGGTCAAACTTCTACAAAAGAAAGCTAGGTTCACATTTACATCAAGAAATGCTGCAGTGTTACCACGGGCAGGTTTGGGTGGGCCCAGCTGAGGCACTGAGATCGCTGCAGCCATGGAGATCAACAGTGGAGTCTGTCATCATTTGTGAAGTGCATTGACCCTGAACTAAACACACATGCTCCAGTATTGCTCAAATTCATCCTTGTCAACTGCAATGGATGATGTTTCTGAACAGCCTCTAGTGCAGTGGAGCAGCACAGGCCAGGCCACTGGAGGACTGCACCACTGCTCATTATAACTGCGAAAGAAGGGGGGGGGGGGGGGGGTGGGGGGACAATACAGGGGACTAACATGAAGTATTGTACTTATTGCATCTAGCATACATAACAGATGGTAGTGTATACTATTTCATATTTACACAGACAACTGGTCCCAACCCCAACCACTATAGCTACAATATACCTACTCTTTCTCAGAGGGCTGTTTTATATCAAAGTTGATATTTAGCCACACCATGTTGGTGTTTTGTAACATCAATTTTTACATGTGGGTCGTTAGCTCAACGCTCAACCCCCAACCAGGACATACAGACATACACTACGGACACTTTAGCTATAGTCAATTTGCATGCATGTCTTTGGATAACTGGAGGAAACCCAAGTGAAAAAAGGGAGAACATGCAAACGCCACATAGGAATGCCAACAAACACAACTGGTGCTCAACCAGCGACCTTCTTGCTGTAAAGTGAGAGTGCTACCCACTGCGCCAGCGTGCCACCCATAACTAATATGTGGTTAAAATTTTTATCTAAAAAAACATCTAAACCACATTCCTTAATGCCCTGAATGCATCATTTTTGAAGATGTAATTTGCTTAGTGGTGAAAATTGTTAAATTAAAAACATTGCTTTTTCTTAAATGTTTGAAGCAAGTTACTGCCAATAAAATTAATATTTTATTTTATTTGCACTTCAATTAGGTCACATTTTAATTTGATGGTCCGATTGTTGAATTTAAGTTACATTGCATCTACATGCCAACTAATTCTCAATAGATTATAAGACTGTTAAGTTGGGGGTATGGTTGGGGTTGGAGTTAGGTTTAGTGTAAGTTGACATGTACTAGTAAAAGTTTATTATAGTCATTTAAATGTCTGTTGAAGGAACAGTTTGAACAGATATTAGGCAGACAGTCTACTAATACTCAAATGGACCATCAAAATAAAGTGTTTCCCTTCATTATTCCAACTTTTATTAGTGACTTAGCATGCTCAAATACGAGGTTTGACAAATAAGAGAACTTGGAATAGTCTGTGATTTACTGAATGACATCTGTTGTGGGAAAAGCATCAAGATGAATACTGCGGTCTTTTGTTTTTATAAACTTGTGCATATTGTATAGAGAACATGAAGTCTTCTTCCTAAGATCTACAGTAGTCAACATTTAAAGTGAATCAAAAAAAGATTTTAAAAATTGTCCAAGACAAGACAAGAAAAGAACAGGTGTTGTTTAATAGTTTTAGGACAACTTTGGTTTTGATCCAATTTCTGTATACCCAACCCAAACTGTCCTAATTCGCTTCTTACTCAAACCTGACTTGTTTAATTTTTTTAAGAGAACCCTGACGTGAAACAGACTTGATAAAACGGAATCGATTCAATCATAAATGCCAGTGATGTGTGTACTTGTCCTGCTGACTAATTTAACTGCTCCATTACTTTTCTCTAGTTTATTTACGCATTTATTATTACTTTATTTTTATTCCCTGTTTAATGGATATGATACATTTTTTGAAGTTGGTTTTTAGTTGACAAGTGGAGTGGAAAAAAAAAATCTCTACTGATTTGTTAGTTGTTAGTATGATTTACCTCTTATCCAGTGAAGAGCTTCTGAACAAACGAAATGCCTTGCATTAAATACAAGATAATGAAGCGAGTAAATTTTTCCTGAAGTGCTGACGTCCTATAACTTTTCACGTCGTATTGAATCCTAATTTTGTCTTGAATCGTATTGAATTTCTAAGAAAGACTTAACTTCACAGACCTAATCTTCCTGCTATCGAGTTACATGTAATATAAAAGGTAGTATTTTAAATTTGGAAACAATCTCTACTTAACTGTTTCCAAATTGTACAAACTTGAGGCTTTGCCAAAGGTTACTCGATGCATTACATTTATACCCCCCCCCCCCCCAAAAAAAGGAAAAAATTAAAGATATACTGTGCATATGGATTTCGCCTTAATGTGCATTTTCAGTGATCCGATCACAAATGATTATCCAAGACAAATTAACATTTCTACCTGATGTTAACATGTTCAAATGTGTCTCTTGTGACCACTTGTGTTTGGATTTCATCGAGTCCCTTCCCTTTTGCTTTGATACGCTCTACATCACTTTCACTTAGTGCCCACGCACAAGTCCTACTGAATGAACAAACCCATGTTACATGGCTCACGAGAGAGTGGGTTTGTAAGTGAATTAAAAGGATGTGAATGGCAACTACAATTGTGATCATAATCTGTGTGTTTGCTTCAACACATTTGACATTTGAAGGCATTGTTTTGGTGAAACACATCCCTACAGTGGCCGAGAGAGCTTAACATGCTGCAATTTAAGAAAACACATGCAATTACAAAAAAACGCCAGCAATTTGTGAAAAGACCTTCACCCGTTTGACAGCACTGCATATCCTCACAACACATACAGTACACATAAAAAAAAATAAAAAAAACGCACAGCATTTTCTCACAATGCAAACAAATTATGAAAACGTGCTACATTTTCTCACAAAACTCACGAAAATGTTTCAAGGGGACCCTAAAATGTGATGGACACCGCTATGCCGTGACTATTGCTCAGTGAAGTAGTATGTGATCTTTAAAGGGTGAGATTTTGTTTGTTTATTTTAACATCCTGATTCCCTTGTCTTTAGTATTTCTTAGCCTAAATAACAATAACCTAAATAGACGGGTCTATCAGGTTTTAGGGTCCTCTTTAAACATTTCTGTTGTGTTCCATGCTATTTGAAAGTGTTGTGAGAGATTGCAGATGTTTATGTAATTTGCTTGCATTGTCAGAAAATGCAGCCCATTTTTAAAATTTGTTTGCATTTTGAGAAAATGCAGCGTGATTTTTTAAATGTGTTTGCATTGAGACTTTGCAACACGTGTGCTGTCAAACAGATGAAGATCTTTTCTCAATTTGCTGACGTTTTTTGTAATTGCATGCATTTCCTAAATTGTAGCACGTTAAGCTCGCTCAGCCACCGTACATCGCCCATGAAGAGATTTTTGTT
Organism: Danio rerio; assembly: GCF_052040795.2. Taxonomy (NCBI): domain Eukaryota; kingdom Metazoa; phylum Chordata; class Actinopteri; order Cypriniformes; family Danionidae; genus Danio; species Danio rerio. The sequence continues at coordinate 34,891,364 of NC_141023.1, read as the reverse complement.
AATAAACCAAATCGATCTTTAAGACCCAGAAATCTAAGTCTTCTGAAAGTTCATACATCAAGGCTGTGTGGCAAAAGTGATCGAGCCTTTGTTGTTGCTGGTCCCTCTCTCTGAAACAAACTGTCAACCTCGATAAGAACTCCCTCCTCATTACCCGTTTTAAAATCTTTAATTAAAAATCACTTACTACCTCAGCGGGCACCTTGTAGTCAAAACTACATCAAAAAACATGTCTAAAACGCAAATCGCTTTGATGTCAAAACCTTGCTGTCCCTTTTACATCCACACATTGGTGCCTTTTTGACCACCAACGTAAAGAAACAAAAAGTTCTATAATATAAAAAGTTCAACACGATCTTACAGCAATTTGTAACTTTTTGATTTAGTGGCTAATTCGTATTCATTTTTATGATCTCATTCATACAGTCCAGTAAGATTTGCTTATCCCTCAATGACGGTTGGGTTTAGGGGTGGCGTTGGGTGCAACTACATTTTCCTATGACTGAACTCATACGAATTTGTACAAGTTAGCCACTAAACTGACAAAATGTAAAATTAGTTACAATTACTTGTGAAATCAGCCTGGAAAAAAAAGTTTTATTCATCTGAAAGGTTTAGTTATAAATTTGCACAGCTAGTGTTTGTTCCTAGAACGACAAACTTCCGGTGAACGATTATTGTGTCTTTCTTATATTTATACTGTTCTTTTAACAGCATCGATGTTGTAATGTAATTAAAATCCGCTAAATAGACTTTAGCGTTCATTTAGTTGTTCATGCGTAAAACATGATAAAAGACCGTTTACACGCATGCATTATCAGGATCAGCAGGTAAGCGCAGAAACACCATCGAAAATACTGGGGTAAAATAAACTTTCATATTTTAAAGACATGGCGCGGAAACAAGTAAGGTAATGCAGTGCTTCTTGTCCATTCTGAGATGCACTTTATATCAGATATCAATCAGACAGTGAAGATCGCTGATTTTCAAAGAAAACAGAGCTTAAATGCACAGATTTTGTAACGGCATACAGTTCACCACAAGCGCTTGACCCAGGTTACTGAAAATTATGTCCTTCTGCATACTTCTGCATATACCCTATTCAAGCTAATTAAACAACACCAGTTTGCTTCTAACATTGTTGTCAAAAATATATTGAAAACCAATTACGGGACAGTCCTTTAATCAATATTTGATTATTTCCTGAAACAGTACTTTGGATCAATTGGTAGTTGTGTGAAAGTATTTAGAATTGAAGAATGTAAGAAAGAAAGGGGACCACCTATATTTTACATCAATTAGAATTACAAAATATTAGATTATAACTAGAATATGTTCAAATATATTAAGTTGTTGATTATTTGACATTTTATGTGAAATCCATGTATAAACATGACATAAGACATACAAAATATTATATAATGTCATCAAAGATAAAAGAAATCGGTTATTAGAGATTAGTTATTGAAACTATAATGTTTAGAAATGTGTTAAAAAATATTTTCATTAAACAGAAATTGGAGAAAAAAAAACTATAAAGGGGGGGCTAATAATTCAGGAGGGTTAATAATGCAGACTTCAACTGTAATTTCCATGTAGGTTCAGATGCATTCATATGTCAGTCATATCACCCTGCAGCCCAAGATTGGTTTCTCATTGAAGCTAAGCAGGGCTGAGCCTGGTCAGTACCTGGATGGGTGACCACTTGGAAGACTTGGAAGTGGTATTAGTGAGGACAGCTGGATGCGCTCAACCCGTGGTCTGTGTGAGTCCTAATGCCCCAGAATAGTGAAGGGGACCCCATACTGTCAGTGAGTACCGTCTTTCATATGAGAGGGTAAACAGAGGTCCTGACTTTTTTGTGATCATTAAAAATCCCATGGCAATTGTTGTAAAAAAAAGAAGGGTGTCCTGGCCAAATTCCCTCTATTGGCCCTTACCCACCATGTCCTCCCAATCATCTCCATCCACCAAACTAGCTCTGTCACTGTCTCTCCACTAACCAGATAGTTAGTGCGTGGGGATCGCACTGGCGCCATTGTCCTGTGGCTGCCGTTGCATCATCCAAGTGGATGCACACTGGTGGTGGTGTGGAGAGACAAACACCCCTTATGACAGTGAAGCTCTTTGGGTCAATAGCCATACATGAAAACATTTATTCACATGAGCATCTACACTATGAAAGCAATCTGGTTTTAAGAAGCGCAAAACGATTTTAGACCCTTTTACACTTGTAATTACAATCAACCACTAGTGAACAGATTGACAAAAACTCATCTCCACACCAGGTGTAAATGAAGCATGGGACTGACACACCAGAGCACCTGATACGAGAGCTGTCAGACTACATTCCCTACCTGCTCCAAAGTAGAGGAATTTCTGAACATTTGCAGCTTACGCTTAATTGCGAGCGGCACAGTTATAGAGTATGACTTTTCACTATGCAGTGACTAATGGCTATAATGATACGATGATAATGAAGTGATTTTCACTCTGCGCAGGGTTATGATGAAAGGGATCACAGAGATAAAAGAGCCTGCGCTGAAAGGATACAGGTAAAAAATGTTTCCAAACATCCCCTGGGAACACAACTTAAAGACACCAAAGTCTAAGCGTGTCAGGATGAGCAGGGAAAAAGCCCTCACGCCGGTGTGACAAAGTAATATGGGATGTAGGAGGGGGGGGCAGAGGGGGACGTGGACAGAAAAGGGCGGTCTAGAGTGGGATGGCAGCAGATAGAAATGGTGATGGTGAGTGACAGGCTCAGACAGAAGGAGGAGAGTTCACACAGGGATGAAAGGACACTTACATAATCAGAGGCTGGATCATGATCAGGCAGCGCTCGCTCTACCTCACTGCCTCTTCAGCACGAGCTGCTGTCGGAGAACAACTACATAAACATGAAGAATGCCAATTAAATGTGCCGGAAAGTTTATGACTCCTCAGAGAGAGAGGGAAAGAAAGAGAGAAAAAAGAGACACAAAGCCAGGCTTCTGCTGGTGTATTCCTTCTGAATAACTTATCTATTCGTTCTGTTCTCTGGGAAATATTTATAGAATAAAAAAAGTTTCCTATGAAGTTTTCTATATTTGATGAGTGTTTTTATAATTCAAAAGCTCCGAGCTATACCGCACTCTCTAAAGATTACCGCTGATTGACAAACATGGGTGCGCGAAGGCAAGTAATTACTATTCTCACGCCGTATCGTTTTGGGAGTTATGAACTAGACCCCTGTAAAAACACTAGCAATTATCAGTTCCAGGGCTCCCAGTAATTAGCATCCCAGATGTTTCATTACTGATCACAATAGCGGAAAGGATCATTTCTCTCCATCTATACGTGGCACAATTCCCTTGTGTTTTAAGGGGAGGCACAGCACAGCGTGCTTGAATCAGATTGTGGAAGCGGTTGAAGTCAGTCTGGGTTAAATCTTCTCAGTGGGTTTGTGATGATGCCATATTATTGAGCTTTGCTGGAGGAAAGGGCAGTGGAGGGGCAAGAGCCACTGAAATGGAACAGAACGTCCACAAGCAGCATCTCTTCACAAAATACCTCTAATATGAGAGCACATCAGCAGGAAAGGAGAGCACTTTCATCCATCTGCACCTATAATGATGCTCAGAGAAGCATAGAGATAAAACCTCCTGTCGGTGTTAGGCAAGATAGCAAAGCTATTAACTACTGTATCGAAAAATTTGCTAAACTTATCTCAATGTTAACTGGGCGGAGCCACGCAGTTTGAAGCTACATGGAAGACTAGCTTGTTGTTGCTTAATATGCATGGGTGATAGGGTTGGGTTGATAGACCCACAGCTGATGGCGGATAGACATCACAAGGCTGAGCCGGCATCATGATCCTACACCCCGCCCCGCCCAGTCACAGCAGTAACCCGCTTGTGAAAAACATACTTAGGCTTTGTTTACATGAATAAGTCTTATTTTTAAAATGGCATTTTAGGATGAAAATGATCTACCTCCACACTTTTGCCTAGCATTTCTGAACAGCTCTCCATCCACACTATACTGCTGAAAATTCACATCACATGACCACACACACACACACACACACACACACGCACGCACGCACGCACGCACACTTTTTTTTTTTATCAGGTAACGCGTCACTGCATCAGCACACTGCTTCAATCTTTCACTTTCATGCTTGTACTTACTAATTTTAGCGCAAATCTCAGATACTGTTGGTTGGTTCCTGTTGGTTGTGCACCTTTTTTACCAACCAAGTTTGTCGACGGCATTATAATGACACAGATCACTCTGCCTATTCCTGCCAATGTCCCAGGGAAAAAGTGATTGACAGGTGGTCATTTGTGTGTAACTTATCTATATTTATTTATTATTTGGTTATGGGTTAAACAAAGATCATACATGTCAGGTAGTTGAAACGGTTGGCTACAAATAATTCATTTGTTGTGATTTAATGAATTATTCATAAATAATAAAATAATTAATGCACCGCTGTCTACAATGACGATGCCATAATCCACAGGTGTCAAACTCAGTTCCAAAAGGGCCGCAGCTCTGCACAGTTTAGTTCCAACCCTAATTAAACACACATGATCAAACTAATTGAGTCCTTTATGCTTGTTTGAAACCTACAGGTAAGTGTTGGAGCAGGGTTGGAACTAAACTGTGCAGGGCTTCAGCCCTCCAGGAATTGAGTTTGACACCCCTGCCATAATCCATTGCAATGTTTAACATTAGACATCATACGAAGCCAATTGGTGGACATCGCCCAACCCTAATGTGTGATACACGTATATTTAATATATACTGGAGAGAAAAAAATGCAGTTGAAACTAATTTTGGTGCAAATACTCCAAAAATACAGTATTTCACAAAAGATTACTAAGAACAGCTTACAAAATGAAATGTTGAAGTTGAAACACTCAAATAATATTTGCAAAAACAATTTATTCCAATTGACCAAGGTCAGATTTCAGTCACATTGCATTTAGCGCAAATTATATAGTTTGGAAATGAAAATGGCACACTTTGTAAATGTAACCCTGACTAATCTATGATTTAACTTATGAAGTTCTTTTATATTGTAGCAATGAGTAAAAGAAAATAGTCAAACTAATTCTGTTTATTGAGGAGATGCTATACCTCAACGTAAAGCAAATCATTTTTACCAGAGATACAGATGTGATATATGTGTGTGTGTATATTTTTTTATAAAAATGTCTTTATAAGAATACCAAGACTAAGGAAACTTGATCCACATGAGGACAAACAGCTTGTATTCTTATTTTGCTTTTGTTTCGTTTTTGTTTAAGGGAGATAACCACAGTTATTGCAATTATACACTTTATACATAAACATGAACTGTGTTGAGGGTTAATTAAATTGTCCTCACTAATATAATTAACTGACAAATGAACAAATTAAAGTTAGTGAGGACATGCTTCTCTTCTTTCTAAAATTCTTTACTAGTCAAAATAAAGGTCAAAACGGGTATATTTAGTGGTGGTGATATAGGTTTAGACATTTAAAATAAAATGTACCTAACAGAGAAAGTCTATGTGGAATGTAAACAGTAGTTTAACAAATGTATGTGTCATGTTGAAAGCAAAAAAAAGAGGGAAAGTTAATAGCCTACTTACCTAACCTCAACGTGTAATGAAGTAGTTTGTTGTAGTGAGTGATTGAGTCACGTGCTGCTGATTTCTGTTGATCCATTACAATACGAATTGATCACTGAAAGGAGCCAACACTAGACTCTGCTATTTGTTGCCTTATTTTTCTGCAAGTTCTGTTTCTAAACAGCGGACAAAACTTGAGTTATACAGCATGTTTGAAGAGGGGGGTCTGGCTGCTGATGCAATTTGAGTTGCATCAAATGCTTTTTAATGTGCTCACCTAACCTTACCCCTAACCCTACCTCTCACAGTGAGGTCACTATCTCCAGTGAGTGCATTGCGTATGACATTGCATAACTTAGCAATGCAATCTTAGCTTGCATCATAAAGGCTGCATCAAGATACTATTGTGTTTGAAAGGTACCTTAGGGAAAATGTCGATCACGTGATCCTGATGGTCTGCCTTGCCATTGGGTTTAAATAATCATCCAACAAGCTATGTTATACAATTGAAATGTAACTAAATGGAAATACGATGAAAATATTTAAATTCATATAATATTTGTTTTTACCCTTTGCAAAATATTTAGAACATAAGAAGACTGCTGACGATTTTTAATAAGCCCACCATTAAACATGATTTTTGATTGATCTGTTGACACAAAAAGAAAAGTGTTAGTTTCATTTAAGAAATATAATAATTAGATTTAGAGTAAAATATAATAATCTAAAGATGCTGATGCCACGCCTCATTACGTTGTTGTGCATCTGTTCAGCTCATGTAATATAAAGTGGTGCAGGAAGGATACAAAGAAGAATAATTAACTGTGTTGGAGTTTAATAAATGGAGGTTTTCAATTAATGAGCAAAATAAGGTCTTAGGTTATAACCTGATAACATTTTAATGTTAGGGTTTATACCTCAAATATCCATAGGCTTTGTAGTTATTGGAAACATCCATTATTGATGCACTGTCAAGTTAAGATTGCATCACTAAAAAGTATATAAAGTGTAAAAGTATATGAAAATCTCAAAGGAACACACAACACAATTTTCTTCCAGTTTCTGACAAACAACGTTGTTGTAGACCAGTTAATTGCTGCATGGAGAATTGGTATCTTATTAATTTTATAGTTAAGAGAGAAACTGTCAATTTTAATATATATATATATATATATATAATCCTTTGCAAAGAGTGTGAATATATTTAGAATGGGTGTGGTGTGTAATAGGTTTTCAAGAAGATGCTGGTTGGCAAATCTATTAATAATGTCACTGGCATGGTAGATTTTGTTTGGTTTAATGATCAATATTACCTTTGTAAATATAAGTTGGTGCTTATTGGCTTGTGTATTAGCAGAACTTGCCTGAGACTACTACAAACATGTTGAAAATCTTCTACAGACTCAGCCAAGCCATGAAAGAAAATATTTACAATGACAACCAAAGACTGGAGTGAAAGCATCCAGTTATCATTCAACAGAATAAATCCTCTTCTCTTCATGGCAAATGACACAAAAATGCAGCAGGTATCTGTATTGATTTCAGTATAAGTAGCAGATTCCAATTCTTTCCAATTTTTATACACATATGTTGCTGAAAATTGTCAAGAAAAATATAACTTAAAACACTATCAACACATTGCTTAATATGGTTTGACTACTATGAAGCAACAGTGCATTCTACCACCTTACTACTGAGAAATGTCGATCAGCCAGCAAAATCGCTTCCCATTTACCATGTCCTATTCAGTGTGCTGCAAATATGAAGAGGAAAATGAACATGCTGTTCCCAGTTTAAATTTTTCCCCTCTGTGTACTCTATTTGTCTGTTCACAGCGAGAGAAGCCCTCCCCTTCCACGCCACGTCTGTGACTGTACACAGGCCACGCGGAAGATCCCTGGAGCCCCTGTAATAACTCTCCCGGCTTCATTAGCTCCATGCAGGCCCGCATGCTTGTTTTCATTAAAACAGGAGATTGCTTTTTAAATTGTTTTACCTCTATAAGACAGGACAGCCGGACCACTTATCACAATTAAAGAAAAGAAAAAAGGCATGACTCTCCCTCTCTCTCTTTCTCCGGCTTTCCGTAAGCGAGTGCTACCAAATCCAATAAATCCTTCCGTCATGCATTTCTCCTAAACGTTTTTTAAGATCCAATGAATGAAATAAATATCAGACGCTGGGCCTTTGTCTTTTCCCCCCCCGTCTTCTCTTCTTCAGAACGAGAGCGTTCTCTGTGGAGGAGAATATCTCTGCGCTTTGGTGTTTGCCATGTGCGAAAGAGCAAATTGTTTTGCAGTTAATTAGGGATCTTCTTTAAAAGCGAGAACAAACAGCACAAGGAGAGAACACTAATTGAGGAAGAACAAAACGAATTCAAATCAATAGCGGCTTTTCTCCGTTTGTTTGCTCTCTGCATGGGGAGTTTGCCGGGAGAATTGAGGGGCATTTAGGGGGTGGGGAAAGTGGGAGGGAAGCCACCGCTGGGATATAATGCATGCTAAAACACACACCATGCACCCAACATCGTTTTAATTACATCCCATACAAAAAGCGGGAAAAGGGGCGCGTCTGTTGGTCTGTAAATCTCACTGCAGGGGCCTGCTAGGGTGTCATTAGAGGATAGAGGGCTGTTGCACAAGGCCCGCACACCAAGCACTGTGAACGTCGTTGTCTCGATCTCTCGAGTCTAGTGGCAGTGCGAATACATTAACACAAGAGAAGCCGGGCTGAGCAGATCATTACATTAGCAACAGCAGTGAATGTGGTGAGAATGTTGCATGGATAAGGCTAACAGAGTAGATCAAATTTACAATTGGGAATCTGAACTTTTGTAAAGTTGGCATGAACCCAACATTACAGCAGTGTTTCATTGTCCATAACAGAAAAGCACTTGAGCTTCACATGTACAGTCAGATCAAATGTTAAATATATAAAACACTGATGTGTGGAATAGAAATGAAACACTGTATGTATAGTGGGTCTTGATTTTGTACATAAGGAACTCAGTGGATCAACTTATTGATTGGAAGTTAAAAGTTCATTATTTATATTTTTATTACAAAATAAAAATATAAATCTAAAATTTAACAATAGCTGATAAATCTTTGATAGCTGATAAAAAATACATCTGAGGCAGTTAATTGTATATCTGTTCAAATATTGTAAATTCATCTTATTTTTAACAGTCATTTAAGCAAAAATACTACATTGCTACACTGTAAAAAAAATTCTAGTTGCCTTAAATGTTTAAGCTGAATCAGATTAACCGTATAAGTCCACTGAACTTATAATAGGTTAAACTAACAGCTTATGTAACTTAAAAAATTAAGTTAGAACACGATAAACTTAGTTTAATAAGTCGCTATGAACTAAAAACATGCCGTCATGACCAATTGATTATATTTTATATAATGAAAATTGATTATATTTTTATAATGTACTATTATATACATACTATAGTTTACTGTACACCACTGCTACATTACTATACTACCCATTAAGCTGTGCACAAAGTTCTATTTACCAATCAGTGAGCTACAGCAAGTAAACCTTGCCAGATAAACTCTTTAGCTCCAACACTTTGCAAATTTTGTATTTGAGTTGGTTTCTCAAATGCTTAACTTGAATGCTTGTGTGTGTGTGTGTGTGTGTGTGTGTGTGTGTGTGTGTGTGTACACACACGCACGCACACACACAATGTTCCTGAAATGTTTCTATATAAAAAATAAACTAATTTATGGTTGTTAAATTGAATTAAACAGGAATTTTACTGAAATTAAACTAGACTTTAAAAAAATAAATTTAATTAAAATGCATTGACAAATAATTTATTATAATACAGTTCGAAAAAAAAAAAAGTTAACAGTGACTAAGATCTGGGGCTTCATGTATCAACGCTGCGTACGCACAAAAACTTTGCGTACGCCAGGTTTCACGCTCAACATCGCTCACGTTTGGATTTACTAACGATGAACTGAACGTGGAAATGTGCGCAGCTCTACGGCAGCTTTATGGCTGGCGTACGCACATTTTTTGTGCGTGTCTGTTTTATTTCCATTGGCGACAGGAGGCAGTTGTGTTAAATTGCACTCTACAAAGTGTCTTTGAGCCTTGCAATGGCAGCTGTATGAGACGGGTTCATCTAGCAGGTATATAAGGTTTCCATACCATGCAGTTGACCAGCCAAACATTAAAGCGCAATTTGCAGCGGTCGCCTGTTTTCCCATTGTAATGGGAGCGATCTACTGCACGCACATTGCTATGAAGACACTATCTGAAGATGAATTTGTATGCGTGAATCAGAAACATTTCCATTCAATAAATGTGCAAATGAAATGTGATGCACAGATTTATTAATGATTCCTACTTGTCTTTCTTGTGATAAATAGTGGGTAAAATCTGATATGTAGCGGGGAAAAGAAGAATGAGTTTATTAGACGCTGGATTCAAACCGAGTTCATGCTCGAACGTGTCCAAACATGTTGACATGCGTTTTAAGAGCTGCGCCACGGAGACTGTTAAAGGTGCTGCAACATTTTACGCCTATAAATCACACTATTTCTCTTTTTACTCCACAGTGCGATGTTCAGACCCAACTGTGTTAGCCACATCAGCTAAACTCTCCCCACTCTATTTTTTTTCTTTTGTTGATAATTCCAGAGGACAAACTTCCAAATAACACAGTTTTCCTCCGGTCTACCTCCGAAAGCAGCGCTCAATTCACATTCTGTTCAAAGTTTCTCTTTTTGCTTGCTTTTGCCATTGCTTTTTCGTTGGGTTTTGCCAAAGTAGAGTCATTAGCATATTCATATGGGGGAGGAGGCAGGGAGGGGTTTTGTGCTTGTGCATGTTGCGCTCAGTTTCACGTTCATTCGGATGTACAAAAGAATATGCTTGGGATTCGGTGTACGTTTCATACATCTGAATTTTTTTCTGCGTACGCACATTTACAGCTTTGTGCGTACGCAATGTTTTAGTATGATTTCCATGCCAGTCTTTGTACATGAGGCCCCTGATCTTCTGTTTTGGGGAGGGTAAAGGAATACAGCAAAGGAATAAACACATTGTCCATGTTAATAGTAAAGCTAGGAATAATCCAAGTTTTTTCTTTCATTTCCATTTCAAATTGTGTTCATCAAAAATGCCATATCATTGAAAAGCGTCTAAACAAAAAATGTGAAACAGACATCTATATGAATGATTTTCACCAAGATTGGTAAATGTGTTTGTTTCACTAGCCAGTAAAGGTGTGTGTTCACAATTGACAGGTTAGGTTGAAAATAAATAAACCTTAGTGTGATTGCTCTATTAGTGTGGTTCATTTGACTAAATGAGAAGACTGCTATATGAACCCTGGTGTGTATGAAACAAGCGGTTCTAGACTGCTTAAAAAGATGGGTCTTGTTAAAATATCAAGCAAATTTTGATAAATACAATTAGAGTGAAAAAGAAAATGTAAAACAACCACAGGCATTTAAACAAAAATTTAAAACAAAAACAGGACATGACAATGAAAGGAACAGAATGCTGAAACATACCTGTTTTTTGTCTGTTACATTTCTGTACAAGCATCAGAAGCAAATCCTCACAGCAGGTCTTCATTTGTATCCTGGTGCTGTTTTGAGTCCTTTACACTTTTTATAAGCTCTTTACAATTTATTTTTGTAGATTGGCTAATCTAGGTGAGACTTCCTTCATTGTAGCAGCCATTTTGAACATTACCACATTCATAGTACTGTGAGTGAACTGTCTTTGTATATCTAGGGGTGCCCAAAATTGACGTGCTGCAGATTCTAGCTAAAACTTGCCTAAACACCCCTACCTGGAAAGGTATGTCAAATTGCCCGGAACAATTTATGTTTCCCCGCTTCAAAACACGTACTTGGAGGTTTAAAACAAGCCAGAATGACTCAATTATTTTGATCAAGTGTGTTTAATTAGTGTTAAAGGAACTGTTTGCTCTGACTGGTCTTTTAGACCAGCGTTTCTCAACTACATTCCTTGAGGACTACAGGCAATTGGACGTCTCCTTTGTCTTTCTTCTTCTTCTTCTTCTCATGGGTTTTATTGGCGGTTGGCATACAACTTCTAGGTGCATTACCGCCACCTGCTGGTTAGGAGTGTGGGCCATGATCGCACTTTCTATCCATCTCTAGACCAAGGATTGGCAAACCTGATCCTTGAGGGCCTGTGTGCTTGGAGAGTTTTGAATGATGAAATAATCGTAACCATTTCTATAATAAACAGTTATTTGCTCTTCTGCTATTGTGTGGGCTTTCTTGGCCCTTGCTACACAGTAAGCACAGTAAGATGCGCAAAGTGCTTGTACTTGTTTTGAACATGAAGATGTTAGGCACTTTTGTGATGCCCCCAGCTATTGGAGTCGTCTGTAAAAAATAGTCCACAGGTTTGTTTTTGCAACTGGGATGTTTGGTTTCTAAATGTCGTTTTAATTTAAAGGGTTTCATGCTCTCTTGAGAGCACCTCACTACACACTGAGGTTTTTTTTGCCTTTTTTGTCGTCAATATATGTAAATCCACACTTTACATGTTTGGGGTCGTTTGACATATTTGTTGCTATAATTAAATGATATTTCACATGTCAAACGGTACGATTGTCGCACACAGATTTCAAAATAAAAGTCCGATATTAGCAAAATAAGTTAAAAATTAAATTTTTGTTGTTGTTTTTTTTTTTATCACACACTCTGCGACCCACTGAAAATTGTCCCAAGTGGGTCGTGACCGACCAGTTGAAAAACACTGTTCTAGACAATTGTGTATCATTCACTGATTCATCAAGTCCTCATATTATCATAATGAATCCAGTAGACGGCAAGTACGAAAGATAGCAATATATTTGAATCCTCTGTGAGCATGAATGGTAATGTATCATGTATTTTAGGCTGTTTTGTGTGAACCTAATGCAGTAAAATTGTCAATTTGGACAATGACTGTTTTCATTTGACAAAATGAAAACACACTAAATGCAATCTAAGATACCTAAAATGTTATCATAGCCTAGAAGGTTTTTCAAATGGCCCCTTATATATAAACAACCATAAATTGAATTAAAACACATATAAGTAGAAATACACCTGGTGAGCAAACTTTATTCATCTTTTTGCAAAAGTAGTAGTGGAAAATTTAAATCAGGCCTTGACATGTCCCAATTACCCATTCCCAACTCTTGAACTGGAACTTCCCAGGAGGACTTGCTCCATTAGTGACTGTTGTGGATGTAGCGTTTGATTGCACAAGTAAACGGTAAGGATGTGAGGGAATCTCTCTCAAACTGTGCGCTGATAAATGACTTGTGGGATGTAGTCATTATGAATCTTATTATTCCATAGCAAGCTTTACTCTGCTGTCTTGTCTTCATCCATATGTTCTCTTTTTTTTAAGGCCAACTTCGGTCTTTCAGATGGCAGAGTCTTTGTCATGGGGGATGATTTTAATTGGATTTATATAAAAAAAATCTCCAAAGGGGGTGAGGGAAAAAAAGGAAACAGGAAGAGAATGAAAAAGATCAGAACACAGCAGTCCCAGAGAATGCCTTTGAGGCACATAATGAGCTGTTGTCAAAGGCAAATAATTTCATTAGCTGTCACAATGAAAGCTACACCGAAAGTGCTCACTCAGCACTGAGCCTCAGAGAAAGCACAGAGATGACATTTCAACAATGAAACCTTCAAATTCTCATACACACACACACACACTTTGGCATTATGAGGATTCTGACGGTAAGATGAGTACTTTGGGTAACTGTTTATCCTTGTTTATTTATACTGTTTGTTGTGTCCCGGATCTAGCGAGCCGGACAGGGGGTGAGAGGGATCTTCTTGAAGCATCAAATCATGTGGGAGTCAGCGCTGAGTGACGGCAGGCCAGGGGAATAATTTGCGTCCACAGATTGCCCATGACTCCGGTTGCATCGTCTCATTTCCCAAACATGAATTTCTGCTGGCTGATAAGATGGGACATTTCTTTGGCAGATAGCATCTCGTGCTTAGCGAAACGCTCACAGGGGCCAGAGCGTCTCACCTGCCTGCAAATACTATATGTTTGTGTGAGTCATCCAAATGTTAATATCCCGAATGCGGTAAACACGCACACACACAAATAATGTGCCGTTTTAAATTCGCAGGGTCAGTTTAGATGTGACTCTGCATTGTACAAGAAAATTGTGTAGTTTATTCAATAAACTAAATTTGCTATTATAAATGCTAAAGTTAAACAAGTGCAAATGAGTTAGATTTATATTCAATATAAAAAAAGAGAGAAATATGTATTGTCTTATCTTTAAAACCACTAAAACAAAGCCAATCATTTCAAAGCTAGGTATCTCTGCTGTTTCAATAAAAGTAAAAAAAACAAAATTGGAAGAAACAGAAAGAAAAGCATTAAATTACCACCTGAAGTACATTAAATATATAGAGAGATATACTTTTTCTATTCCCTCTCAGAGATAAAGATACAAAATCTGTCACTGGGGTGGTAGCTTTTTACATATTAGTACGTTTAGATTACACATTTGTACACTGTTTTTCCCCGGCAACTGGGGTGTAGAACAGGGATGTCAAACTCAATTCCTGGTGGGCCGCAGCCCTGCACAGTTTAGTTTCAACCCTAATTAAACACACCTGATCAAACTAATTAAGTCCTTCAGGCTTGTTTGAAACCTACAGGTGAGTGTGTTGGAACTAAACTGTGCAGGGCTGCGGCCCTCCAGGAACTGAGTTTGACATCCCTGGTGTAGAATAACGGACGTTAAATTACAGAAATGTCATAACTTGAAATTTCTGGTAAATTTCTGTAATTTATTGTAATTTTACAGTAAATTTCTGTAATTTAACGGCAGTTATTTTATTTTATACTTTTCGGCAGGTGGGGTGCTGAAAAAAAAATTATGGATTTTTTTTACAATGTACAATCAAAGTTCACTTTTGTGCCTTTACCTGCCAGCTCTACTAAATGGTTTTAAATAATGACTGTTAAAGTCATTTACAGAATGACTGATTTAAAGAATGGTTTACACTACACAGCATAGTATTTACAAAAAATAAATAAATAAATAAATCAAACACCCTGCTGAAAAAACTGCTTAAACCAGTCTAAACTGGTTGGCTGGTTTTAGAGGGGTTTTGGCTATTTCCAGGCTGGGAGATGACCAGCTAAGACCAGGCTGGAAATGGCTGCAACCAGACTGGAAAAGGTCAAAACCCCTCTAAAACCAGACTGGTCAACCAGTTAAAACCAGCCAACCAGCTTAGGCTGGTTTAAGCAGTTTTTTTTTCAGCAGGGCAAACATAATCTTGTTGCACTACTTCACTTAATTTATTGTTAAAAACAAAATACAAGAAAACACGTTAAATGAGAACCTGGATTTTTTTATGGCATATTAAAAAAATAAAAATAAAGCTGATTTAGTATTATAAAATGTTTACTTTGATATTTTTTTATATAAATTGGCTTCACACTTCATATTTTCAGATTTTTCATAGTATATGTAGTAATTTCTGTACTTTTACCATAAATTGACATATCTACCATATGATAGAGATTGATATTTAGGAAATTAATGGATGTGTTGAAAAAATGCACTGGCTGTGTTAACCAGTGACATTAGAAGCTATGAAATGCAATCCAAAAATGTTTTTCTTGGTGGGGCAGGTACACATTTGTACTTTTTAGGGATCAATGACCTGCTTGCAACAAAAATTTACCTTTACTGCAAGAATAAATAAATAAATAAATAAAAAATCTTTCTTAGATTTTTTGTCTTGTTTCAAGTCAAAAAACATCTAAAAATTGTTAAATTAAGATGCATTTTCTAGACAAGCAAAACACATTGTCTTGTTTTAAGAAACAATATGCCAATTCCAAGTAAGTTTTTCCTTAAAGCAAGCAAAATAATCTGCCAATGGGGTAAGCTAAATAATCTCATGTCAAAAGGTAAAACAAGATTATTTAGCTTACCCCATTGGTGGATTATTTTGCTTGTCTTTAGGAAAAACTCACTTAATATTGGCATATTATTTCTGAAAACGTAATATAATAACAATAATAGAATTAATATAAGAATGAGTAGATATTTGGACTTGAACAAGACAAAAAAAATCTAAGTAAGAAATACATTTTTTTTTTTAAAGGTTCTAACCCAGTGACAGATTTTGTACTTTTTAATTCTGAGTGTGTATGAGAAAAATAAAATCTTAAATATGATCTTACATTCATTTTGAATAAACATTAGAAAATTTATGTTATTTTTTTAAACTGAAGGATTGAATCTTACCTTTTTCCTGTTTCAACCATAAACCTATTCCCCTGAATAAAAAACTCTGACCTAATCAATACACGTGCACTAAATAAATCACCCACACAGGAAGCAGACAACAAAAGCAGGTTTACATTGAATATCTTTATTATAAATAGAACAAATTACATATTCTCTCATAAATACATCAATAAGTTATAGCATTAACACTGTACCTAGCATCTCACCCTGTTATCTATGTGTTGGTGGCTTCAGAGACCTCGCAATCCTTTATCCCTGGAGCCTGACCTCCGAGAGAAACATAAACTGTTTGGTTGGCAATTAACCAGACACTGTGTGCCTTTAAGCCTGCTAAATTTTCCCTCTAAATCACCTCGCGCTCACCCCACGCTCTAAAGTGTCAACTGATATACGCCTTTTATTTCTCTTTTTGATAATTGTCCGATCAATACGCGCCGGCTTAACGTTCAACGGAGCTTGGTCTGGGTCTCGTGCAGCATTATGGGATAGCACTACCGGTGGCCACACGGCGGGTATAAAATGAAGGCTAGCCAAAACACTGCGACTATTCACCTCACAGAGACAGCACCGCTATATACACACACACACACACACACACATACATACATACATACATACACACACTCACACACAGCACTAAAGAGGTTAAGATCTGTACAAAAACGGGCAGAACGGATCAATCCAGCGCCGCTTATTCCGGAGAGAGAAGGCTATCGATTTATGTTTATCTAATCTCAAAGTAATTTTCATTAGAGGTTTCACCAGGTAACTTTGAGATGCATGAGTACTAGAAAACATAATGATGCGAGGAACAAATTACAAGCCATTAACGCGTAGTGATAATACATCTGAACATGCAAAAACCTTACGCCTTTATCTTTTTACTGTGCTAAGAAATACATGTCATTTCAGAAAGTGCTTATAGTTACATTATATACACAAAGCCTATGAGTGCACATAGGTGGCAGACTCGAATCACATTGCTATATACGACCGGTCTAGACCAAGCATTCAGAAACGCATGTATGATTGTTCTGTGATTGAAAACCTCACGTCTGAAGTCTTTTTTTTCCGCTTGAATGATAGATACGTCCGAAAGTATTATGCCTAGAGGATAAACAAACTATTGCAATCATGCAAATTAAGCATTTGAAATCACAGGGACGACGAAGTCCTTTGGAAAAAAAAAAGAAATGGCACATTGTGTTTCCTACAAGGTGCATAGATACACAGTTATGTACTATTAGAATTCTGTATTGCACGACGGCGTCGACTGCGTTTGATCTATCCGGCTGTTTCTAATCCTCGTCCTGAAGGATACTGGAATATGAACTAGTAGCTTTACAAATCTCCACTCTTCCCAAACCCAGTGATATGAATCCTTCCTGAAATACAGAGTTATGAATGATAATGACCTTTTTTTTCTTTGTCGTCTTTCTCTTTCCCTCTCCCTGAATGTCACAATAGTGAGGACACTTCTGCCAGGGATTCAGGCTGCGTACGGGAGCGGCGGCTCAAGTCATGTGTGGGAGGTAATAATATTTTGGTATAATGGGTTTAAGCCAGTGAATTAAACATTAGCTCAGCTCAAATAGAAACCAAACGGGGGGAAAAATAATGAAGCGCAAATAAATAATTGAAGGCGGCATTGTTGTTTTTCAAATTGCTCACTCGGGGTTTGTTCCTCGTTTGTTGCATAGGCCGCGTTTACCGTCGTATAAACACCAACAATGCAGTCTCAAAAAATAAAAATAAATAAGCTGGAGGGCTACCGGCTCTGTGTGAACGCCAGGAAGAGGGAAACATTACGCTGAGACTGATTTCTGGCCCCCTTTGGAAATGCGTCGGATACCGCACAGCTGTATACTGAGGTGGTCCACCTGAGCCCTTTGGTTAAATCCTGTTACAGTAATATGAGTGAGCTTTCACGACCCTGAGCATACATGTCACACACATACAGGCAGACAGAGAGATACATGGCCAGCAGTCTCCAGTATGCTTGCTCGATTAACCCTGAGCAGGAACCTCGTACTCTGGGTTGGTGTAGGAGAAGCCCAGGAACTCGTCCTGGTCCAGATTCATGATAAACAGCTTGTCGGTGGGCGTTAGCTCCACGGCCATTTTTGTGAACTCCCGGTCAAAGTTGCAGGTATCTCGGCTGTTCCGCTGGAAGAAGAGAAAGGAAAAATGTGTTAGTGTCATTTAGAAAAAGAAATCATATTTTGGGATCTTAAGGGATAGCTCACTCAAAATTCGGTCATTATTTATTCATCCTCATGTTGTACCAAATGTGTATGCTGTCAAAGGCCCTGGTATACTCACGAAAGGAAAGAGGGGGATGTCATTTTGAGCAAAATCAGGCCAAACTGTTTTGTACAAAAAGTACAAACTTTCAGGAAGAGTTTGCCTTGGCTGGTAAACTCATTCAAAGTATGACTGCTATCAAAGTTAAATTACAGAAATTTCCTTAAATTTTAATTTCTGGTAAATTTCTGTAATTTAAAGTCTGCTATTTTACAGGTTTATGCTGGCAACTCATGTAAAATTAAAAAAAAAAATTACAGTGTGGGGTTTCATCTTCTTTGACCTAGAAAATCTTCATTTTCAAGCATTTCAAAACAAACATATAGCAAAACAGCAGCGGAAACATTCTTTTTTTTATTATTTTTTTTTAACAGGTCATCTAGTGTTTTCTTTATTATACTGCAAAGGTCAGTTTACACCACGCTAACAGGAAAAAGAAAAACAACACCACATTTGGGTCTGATGTTGGTCTGTAGTAGTTTGTTGTCGAGTTTTGAAAATGCTGAACCTGTGTCTAGTCATAGAAATGTGATTGTTCGAATTTAGTTTCACCTGTTAATGTGGTCTGAATTGGCCTTACGATATAATCACAATGGGAAGCTAATATTAGTGCTTCTTATTCATTTTGAACGGCTTTCTTTAGAGTTTTCTTTAATCAGCAAATAGGGTTGTAAAAAAAATATTTGTTGTACTCTCCAATTCACCATGCTGTAAGATTACCCAACCATTATGCCTTCAGCTACTGAGAAACCTGGAAATGAGAAAAGGGTCTATAGAACATCAAAGTTGAAGAAACTCAGAGGGCACCTTGATGTCAAAACAATGTCAAAATCATTATTTTTATGCATTGCAGGGATACAAAATCCAGTGTAAATTTGTCATTTGTAATTAATTTTGTTGTTATTTTGGTAGTCAAAAGGGCACCGATGTGTAATTGTCAAATAGACATCAAGTTTTGACATCAAACGAATTAGCATTTTTTATGTTTTTTGACGTCAATGTAAATAAATTAGGTGAAGTTTATTTATAAACTAATTTCAAGAGGATCGCATGCTTATGATTTACCACAGCTGGTACTGCATTAGCTAATCATGAGCCTCCAATCGTATGATTCCTAAAGCTACGGTCACACTAGAGATTGAGCGTGCAAAATTCGGTCATACATGCGCTGCGAAAGAGGGCGGGATTAAACAAGATGATTAGACATTAAAAAAAGCGAGCGTTTAGTCCATGTTTTAAGTTTCTGTCCAGAGAGTGAACTGCGAAACTTCATGCATGAACTTGAGTTTCCGGTCTGATGCATTCAAGTGCGTATAAATGCAAGTCTATGCAGAGAAAAGTCTAGTGTAACCGCAGCTTTAGTCACTATAAAAAAAAAAAAAAACACTTAATTCCACAACTACCTTTATCTGGAAGAAACCAGAGGGAAGAAGGGAAAGAAACCCCTTCCTTCCCTTTACAGCTAAATTGGGCAGCACGGCAGCCCAGTGGTTAGCACTGTTGCCCCACAGCAAGAACACTGCCGGCACTGGTCCTTGCTTTTGCTAGTAGGCATTTCGGTGCGGAGTTTGCATGTTCTCCCTGTTGATTACCCCTGAGTTCTCGGGTTTCCTCCCATCACCAAAAATATGTGTCATAAGTAAACAGAATAAGCCAATTTGGCACTATTGTTTAGCTCTCATCATCTGTATTTTTCCTTCTCAATAGGGCTCACCTTAGCCACATCAGCCGGGGAGTTTTTAAGACCTACCTGAGCTCAATCTACCCTATCGTCCTGCGAACGGGAGGAAGCCCTGGGCTCGAGGATTGCTTGAGCTCAGGGCTCTCACCACGGACATCATGCCAAACTAACTTATGATAAATCATCAGCTAAGTGTGAACTCTTGAATTTCATTTTGACATCAAGGTTACTGCTGGGAGGGTACTGTATATCTCTTTGGTGGGTTTCAAAGGTGGGTTTGGTGGCATCACTTTATAATCAGTCTTTATATAGAGCAGGAGTGCCCAAACTTTTTTGTATAAAGAGCCAAAAACCAAAAATCATTATGAGCCGTGGGCCGAAGCTAAGTATTCCAAAACTTTACATAAATGTTTAAGTTTTATTACATAATATTACATACAAGTTGCAATGATAATTTCTTTTTTATATCATAATAATTAAAAATAAAAAAAAACATTACTATTTGTATTAAATAATGCAGTATAACTTTAAAAAAGGATAACTTGGAGTTCAAAATCAAAGGTTACCCTGGGACAACTTTGGCCTGCGGGCCCTAGTTTGGGCGTCTCTAATATAGAGGTACATAGCAATATTAATTTTATCCTCCAATGTAATTGGCTGTTGTCACTAAATCAATCAGGTTAGCACCAAGCTTTAAACATGTCTTAAGTCAAACATTGATGCTGATGCCCTATGTAAATGTACCGTTAAATCTGTTAACTTTAAACAAATCTACTGTATACAGCAATAAAAAAATAAACATGAATTTACTTGACTGGAGCTAGGCCAAACATCCACATTAGTATTATCAGTTGGTCTTGTTTTCTCACCACTGCAATTTCAATTGTATGCTTATTTTGTCTTTGAGGTATACCAAGTTTTTGCTCTCATCAGTGTTTGCGGAGTCAGGATGCTTGACTAGCAGTGGATCACTGCTGTGGTATTTTAAAAAATACCTTTCCCCTTAAAAAAGTATGCAAAAATAAAAGTACAGTGAGTATATCTGGGCCTTAATTCTCTAGTTAATTACCCACTAGAAATTTGTAAAAAAATAAAATAAACAGTTTCAATTCACTGTATTACATATCTTTCTTTTTTTTTTTTTACTTAACACTATGGCCAGTCAGAAGCATTTCAATTAGTCATCCCCCCCAAAAGCCCCAAATTTATGGGGCACATTTTTGTCCTTAATGGAAAAGAAAACCAGATTTTTAGGTGCGTTTGAAAGAGAAAGAGATGAGGGTGAGTAAACAACAACAGAACGTTCATTTCCAGAAAAGGAATCCCTTTAAAACCAACAATTACATCCACACTAAATAAGAAGCTGATGAAGGATCCACTGCAGGCAGAAGCCCAGCTGTGCTAAAGGCAGAAGAGGAATTGTGTGCCAAAGAAGAAAGGATTCCACTTCAGGAGGAGACACTATAACACACACAAGCACTTAAAAAGACGCCCAGGCCACTGATGAGACTCATATCTCACTGACAGTCCCCATCCAGAGCTGCTGGGGGAGACGCTCGCTGCATTGACACACTGTGTGCTGCTGCTTCTTCTTTTATGAGATGCTAAAGCGTAGGCACTGCTGGCCTTTCTCTTTTACTCTGCGTCCCTCTGTCTCTGTCGCTTGGTGCGAGAGGAGTCTAAATGAAAGGGGCAGACGGTTTGTTAGGCCCACAGGCCTGTTCTTACTGGGAGAATTCCTCTCTGCTGTGGCCTTGTGTGCCAGCATGCCCGAGGGAAGAGCCAGCCTGGCTCAGAGGACACACACATGCATGCACACACACACTGAGTGGGAGGACGGAGAAGGAAAGAGACACAGCTAAGGAAAGCAAGAAAGAAAAAAAGAAAGGAGTTTGGGGGTGGGCAAGGGGGGGTCAGAGTAAGGGATGGAGGGAATGTGACAGAAGGTGTGAGAGTGGAGGGGATAGAAAGGAGAGAGAGAGAGAGAGAGAGAGGGCTTCTCTGGGGCTAGACATTGTTAATGCACTGCTTGGCAATGTAAATCCATGAAGGCAAAGGAAAACGCTGGTGTGGGGGGAGGGGCGGCACTCAATACGCCGAGCATCACTGAAGCAAGAAGCTCCAGCGACGCAAGTACCGAGAGCCGCACTGATATACAATGTACACAAAGCACTAGGATATGTTGTCTTGTGGAAATGCGTTCGGTAGTTGCTTGTGGGGCTGTCATGTCATATTAAAAGGGAAGAGGAAAATTTTTCTGAATCGCTGTGTTCGGTAGTCAATACACAAAAGGCTGTTTCTGCCTTAGAGTATACAGTGAATGAACATTGATGATTGTATTTCTCATACTTTAAATGTCGAATCTTGAATGTAAATGTTTCTCTTACTGTAATTAATCTTCGAATCAAACTAGAGTGACTATTTTTCATGACTGTCGGCATTTTGACTCATTTGTTTTTTACAAATGCGATGACGGAACAACTGTGGCTTTATATTGTGACTTTAAATAGTTTTTGACCAAAAATAATGTAAATCGACTGTAAAATTAGAGTAAATCTCACAATTGAGATGGTTTCTTAACCCTAATTATCTAACAATTGCGATTTTCTTGTACAGTAGGTCAGATATTGTCACAGTTATGGCTGACTGTGCCTCCATATTTTAATCACTACTTCTTGTAATCAAATGTTAATATCAAACAGTTATGATTTTCATAACCATTCCTTTTAATACTGTCATGACATTTTGTAATTACACGTTGATTTCAAACAGTTGTGGCTATTTTTTATATGTTTGTCTTTCTATATCATTATTGTGACTTTTTAGCGTTCTTACTTTTAAAATACTGTCACAGCTGAAACTCGTTTGCTTTTATGATAACGTCTTCATATTTTACCATTATGACTTTCTCATAATCGTGCCTTCTTATTGTGACTTCCCTGAAATTTCAATTTAAAGCTACACTGTAAAATATTTGACCTTAAATTTAAAGTAAATTACTGGCTAATAATTTTATTACTTTCACATAAAGTACTGTATGTAAATTCACAGTAAATTACAGTGATGTACTTCATATTAACAATATTTCTGTAAATATATATATATATATATATATATATATATATATATATATATATATATATATATATATATATATATATATATATATATTGTACTAGCACAAAAGTTGATGTGTATTAATTTCTGTTGAATAAAATATTAAGTGTTTGAATTCTTAAAGTGCAAAAGATAAAGCCATTTTTATAGTAATTTGCTGTAATCATGATGCCAGCCTCAATTTCACAATAAAATTCTAAATATGTAGGATTTAACAGTTAAATCCTGTCAAGTGAAACCAATGTAATTTATTGTGAAAATTTATAGTAAGATGATGAATTTCTGGGAAATTATTAGTGTACAATTGCGACTATTTCTTGTTATTATAATTTTCTTACAATTGTGCATTGTCTCTTACAATTTTATGTCAAAGGCATATACAGTTAAAGTCAGAGTTATTAGCCCCGTTTGAATTTCTCTATTAAATATTTCTCAAATGATGTTTAACAGAGTAAGGACATTTTCACAGTATGTCTGATAATATTTTTTCTTCAGGAGAAAGTCGTATTTGTTTTATTTTGACAAGAATAAAAGCAGTTTTTAATTTTTTAAACACCATTTTAATGACAAAATTATTAGCCCCTTTAAGCTATTTTTTCCCCCAATAACTTGCCTAATTACCCTAACCTGCCTAGTTAACCTAATTAAAGTTAAGTCTTTAAATGGCACTTTAAGCTGTATAGAAGTGTCATGAAAAGTATTTAGTAAAATATTATTTACTGTCTTCATGGCAAAGATAAAATAAATCAGTTATTAAAAATTAGTTTTTAAAACTATTATGTTTAGAAATGCGTTGAAAAAATCTGCTCTCCGTTAAACAGAAATTGGGGAAAAAAATTAACAGGGGGGGCTAATAATTCACGGGGGCTAATAATTCTGAATTCAACTGTATGTTTCTTGTAATTTTGACTAGCTACTGTGACAAGCTATTTTAATTGTGCTTTCATGTCACTGTTTTCACTATATCCTGTAATTATTCCTTCATATCTCACTATTACTTGTAATAATGCAAGCATAACCTGCTGTTGTGACCAGTGTTGGGAAAAATTACTTTATAAAGTAATTTACTACAATACAGAGTTACGCTCCAAAAAAGTAACTAGTTGCGTTACTTAGTTACTTTTTCTGGTAAGTAATACATTATGTTTTTCTGACCTGGCTTAGGTTTGATCTTTTTCAGAACTTGCACGATTTTTTTTTTTTTCCAATTTTGTTCGAAGAAAATCTGCAAAAAAACAACATCTGTAAAACACAACAATTATCTTTATCTTTAAAAAAACACACATAAAAAATGAATGTAGGATAATGTTATCTTCTGTTAACCCTAGAGCTCTACATGCCGTATATACAGATTAATGAAAGTTTAAAGCAATGCATTTGCAAAAATCACTGTTTATTCAGATAATCCTTATTTCCTTTTCTTCCATGTATTCAAAATGAAGAGAATATTTCTATCTGCTCTGCCTTCTTCCTTTCTGTCTGTTCCTGCATTCTTTCATTAAGTGTGAGATTCAACGTGACTCCGATCGTTTTAATTTAGAAATTTATTTTTAAAAAGAGAATTAACTAAACTAAAATATCGGTCGCATTACATTTTTTACAAAGTAACTCCAATATTATTACTTAATTTTTAAAAGTAATGCGTTACTTTACTCGTTAATTAGAAATGTAATATTGTTACATAACTCGCAATACTTGTAATGCATTACCCCGACACTGGTTGTGACTATTACATGTAATTTAGATCATTCTACAATTGTGACTTTCTCTTGTCATTTCAGTTGTCACAACTGTTAATATCAGTTAAGGCATTTTCATATCTGTGCCTTTCATGCTATTCGAGCATGAAGTTGAGGCGGCTTCTTATGGGTCCCACTTTATTTTGATGGTCCATTTGTTGAATTTAAGTTACATTGCATCTACATTCCAACTAATTCTAATTAGATTATCAGTAGACTGTTAGGTTGGGGTTAGGGTAAATTGACATATACTTGCAAAGTTTTTTATAGTCACTTAAATGTCTGTTGAAGGAGCAGCATCAACAGATATTAAGCAGACAGTCCACTAATACTCTAATCGACAATCAAAATTAAGTGTTACTCATAATTGTGCTACATTTGTGACTACACTGAAAAAAAAAGTTGAATTGGATTTACACATTTTTTAGGATAAGTGGTTTCACAGTTTATTTAGGCTGAATTTAAACAAATTCAATTTAGTAGTGTTCAACTTAATTTATTTGTTTAAAATCAGGTCAAATAAACTGTGTGCAACCACTTACCTTAAAATATTTATAAATCCAATTAATCTTTTTTTGTGTAGATTAAGGCTGCGCAATATATAATTTCAGCATCTACATCGCAACGTGTGAATTAAAAAAAATGTCACATTGTAGCAGCTGCAATGTGGAGTTGGGAGTTGATCAGCAATGAAATATTCAAAAATAGGAGCAGGACAAAATATCAATACACTGAAAAAACACTTTCCTTAATTTTTTTTATTGGATGAATGAACATTTTATGGGAATTTTTGTTTGGATTAAAGTTATATCTTTCTGTTGAGAACAATAAAAGAATTTAAATTAATTGACTTTCTTCAACAAGACTAGTATGCTTTGTACATTTTATATAAAATTGTTCTCATAAAGATAGAAAATATTGTTTAAAGCAAACGATTAATTTTCATTGATCAAGTGATAAAATTTAGATGTGAGCCATTTCCCTAATTTTTTAAATGGGATGAATGAAAGCTTTCTTTACAGTGTCTAAATGAGATGACGCTTCTTGTATTGACGGATCGAATATATAACAATGTTATAATTCAACGAAATATATGTGCTGTTAAAAAAATATAAGAAACCTTATAACTTTTTGATGCATTTTTCCCTCTTCAATTACAAATATCATGATATATTTTGGATAGTTTATTTATGGCTGATATTGTGATCTATCATAATCGGAAGCAAAATATCATGATAATATTGTATCGTAACGTATTACTGCTCCCGAATATCTGACTACTTGCTTCACTTTTATCTTATTTCTTTATCCTTGCAATTTCTTTGATTCACTCCTCTACAAAATTATTCCAAACTTAATGATTTAAATCCAAATAGAGCTATTCAAGTCACCTACTGAAATTTTTATTATAAATTAAAACAAAATAAAATATTGTAATGTCAGATTTTTCCAATATCATGCAGCCCTCTGTATAAGTTTTGATTTACAGTGTGACTTTCCTGTCATTTTAATTTTATAGAACAGAATTGTGACAATCATAATTTAGACTTTGTGTTTGACAACTGTGATGGTTTCTCTTAAATCTTGATTTTATCTCACACAACTGCAACCTTATTTCTAATAATCAAAGTCATCTTATTGTTTTTTTTAAACTCTAAGGCAGAAACAGTCTTCCATATAGGCCTACTTAGTTTTGTAGTGCATGTCTCCCATTGTGAATGATTAATCAGCGCACATTATTCTGAATAAATCTTTTTTTTTGTTGTCTTTATAATCTTCAAATGAAATATAACTTGGTCTTATTCATAAAATATGCTCCATTTTGTTAAATCCAACTAACTATCCTGTTTTGCTTCAAAAAGTGTCACATTCTGGAAACAAAATTGTTTATGAATGGCAGCTCGCACTGACCTTTAGATATCAACAGCAGAACAAAGAACGGTATTGGTGGCAAAGCATATTCAAGCTTTTTTCCATAAATTAATCGCAGCCTGTTGGATGTCTGCTTGGATAATAAGGCCAAAAATAAAGCCTGTCTTGGAAAAACAATGCAATTCACTTATTATTTCCACCTAAATTATTCAGCTCTCTGGTCAATGGTGGGCCAAAGGGAATTGTGGGAGGTGTTTTTTTTTTTTTAAAGTTATGCAGCACAGTGCTTGGTATTAAAGCGTTCTGTACAGTTTAAAAACAATAAACACACAACACCAAAACAGTGTGATCTCGCTTTTCCCCCAATGAACATAGCACTCCTTAAATAAAAAACAGAAACAAGAACAAGCCACTTTCAGGTGAGGAAGACAGAGAGAAGGATGAGACTGTCATAACAAAACAGCACAGCGAAAAGGATTTACAAACAACCCAGATCACAGACTCAGAAATAGAAGACACATGACTCCAACTATTGGTATGCAGATCACATCAAACAAAAGCCAACTGGATGAGAGAGAGAGTCCAGAATAGAGTCTGAGATCTCCTGGCAAATCCACACATGGATAAAAACAGCTCGAGACAGAAAGAGTAAAGTGGACAGAAGGAAGAAATATGATACAACAAGAAGCACATTTCCTACCTTTTGTCCATTTGCTGGTTCTCAAAGCACACCACAGCACAGCGAAGCACATAAGCCACAACTCCAGAGTGATGGCCACTAGAATACCTGGGCTCTCAAGAGCCAGACAGTTCAGAGGAAAATGGCACTGGGCATTGGCATGGAAACCTCAGGACTGTGGGTCATTCAATCTCAATGGCTAACTCTAGCTCCCACTCAACATAACATTGGGACTGGCTTATTCTAAAGATGATGATGACAATAACAATGTGATAGATGTGTTTCAGCATAGTTATTAACAAGCCTGATCTCACAAGAAAAAAAAAGTATTTTTTTCTGTCAGAAAAGTGGTTAATTTGTACAAATTCATAGGATTTTATTTGCTTGACAACATATAAAAGGAGTTTATGTTGAAACCATGGTATTGGTGATCTATGAAATGCAAGTCAATGGCTACAAGCACTTTGAGAGGCAAAAAAAAAAAAAGATTCTTGACAAGTCTTATAAAGTAAAACCAACAATCTGTGCAAAAAATAAAAACTGAACGTTAATATATTTCATCCATAGCCAAAGCAAATGGTCAGAAGTGCAAAAAAAATCAGTGTGCTCACAAACGGAATCTTTCTATATTCTGTAGGTTGCAGCATTCAGGAAGAGCACAAATAAATGCCTGTTGACAAAAATAAATAAATAAAAAATCCAGCAAACATGGCTTTAACCAGCAGATGCTCTCAGCATGTGATTGTGAGCAACA
Organism: Danio rerio; assembly: GCF_052040795.2. Lineage (NCBI taxonomy): Eukaryota > Metazoa > Chordata > Actinopteri > Cypriniformes > Danionidae > Danio > Danio rerio. Next base: position 34,863,315 of record NC_141023.1, on the reverse strand, counting down.
GTGAATCTAGTGCAAGCAATCTAATCTAGACAGTGTAGCTGACTAAAAACAACTATATATATATATATATATATATATATATATATATATATATATATATATATATATATATATATATATATATATATATATTAACAAGCAAGCAAGCTTTTTTCTTTAAACTGCAACTTCAAAGGAGGCAAGACAGGCACTTGGCACCTGAGGTACATTTACATTTTATGTTGTACTGCTTTGCTAGCCTGGCGTAATGATCTAATTTCTGTTAATTCTTACCATTATTCATTCTAAAGGTACAAGCATTTATTTTCTTTAAAGGCTATTTGAAAAAGGGGTGGTAGTAAGGTTTGTTTCAATGTCATCTGCTGCTTTAAATGTGAGAGCCCTTATATATTTAGATTCAGATTGGCTTTATTATTTAAACATGATGATAGACAGGGCAACTTTTAGAGCAATGTTGTCAAGCTGTGAGGCTTGACAAATTTTTTTATTGAAAATGGGCTAAAACAAAACTGTAGGTGAAACTGTTATATATACATTTCTTTTTTAAATCCTTCAATCAGAATGCTAGCCGTGAATCAAGCGACCAGATTGGAGTAAGAAAAAGGACCATGAACTCTTTAATAACTATAAACTAGAAATCCTTTAATGCTTATAGTGCTAACAGTTGTCAAATTTTAAGGTGCTGTAAGCGATTTAACACATCCTTGTACAGTTGAAGTCAGAATTATTAAACCCCTTTTGAGTTTTTTTTTTCACTTTCAAATATTTCCCAAATGATGTGTAATAGAGAGAGGACTTTTTCACAGTATTTCCGATAATATTTTTTCTTCTGGGTAAAGTCTTAATTGTTTTATTTCGGAAAGAATAAAAGTAGTTTTTAATTTTTAAAAAAACATTTTAAGGTCAAAATTATTAGCCCCTTTAAGGTATATATTTTTCGATAGTCTACAGAACAAACCATCTTTATACAGCTTGCCTAATTACCCTAACCTGCCTAGTTAACCTAAATAACCTAGTTAAGCCTTTAAATTGCCTTAAATAAATAATAAGCTAAAATAAGCTGACTACTAGTGTCTTGAAAAATATGTAGAAAAATATTTTTTACTGTCATCATGGCAAAGATATAAGAAATCAGTTATTAGAAATGAGTTATTAAAACTATCATGTTTAGAAATGTGTTGAAAAAATATTCTCTCCGTTGAAGAGAAATGTCGGAAAAGACTTCAACTGTATATATTTGCATAGCTGTAAAGACTCGTTGTTTGTTTCAAGCTTCCTTGTCGTTATATTTTGTGGGCGGAGAAAAAAATTCTCACTCCAAGCTTAAACCAAAAGTTGGCAGCCCTGGAGTATCATCACATTATCAGCTAAAAATAATATCTTTTTCGCTATGTTGTTATTGTAGCAGTGGTTGCTATCATTATAGTTATTGTCTTTGGTGTGAACAGGCCTCAAGCACCATTTTGATGAACCATTCAAACATGTGTTCTCCCGCTCTGTTGTAAATAAGTGGTGTGTGTGCCTACACAAAAGTCATTGAATGCAATCAGGGGTGTTAGTTGGGGCTATGGATGAAATTCAGTGAATTTGTAAATTATGTATAGTTTCTTGGGCGACATGATGGCTCAGTGGTTAGCACTGTGACCACACAGCAAATAGGTTGCTGGTTCAAATCCTGGCTGGACCAGATGGCATTTCTGTGTGGAGTTCTCATGTTCTCTCCGTGTTCGTGTGGGTTTCCTCCGGGTGCTCCGGTTTCCTCCACAGTCCAAAGACATGCTCTATAGGTGAATTGAATAAACTTAATTGGCCGTTGTGTTTAAGTGTGAATGGAGTTGCGGCTGGAAGGGCATCCGCTGTGTAAAACATGCTGGATAAGTTGTGGGTTCATTCCGCTGTGGAGACCCCTTATGAATAAAGGGACTAAGCCAAAGGAAAATTAATGAATGCTCAGTTTCTTGCACAAACTGATCGTTTCACTTTCATGTTAGGAGTGTTTTCCCCCCAAAGTTGTGGTAGCCATTGACGTCTGTTCTTTATTGTTGTTTTGGAAAAAAAAAAATGACACCATCTTTAATGGCCTGAATAGGAGTAAAATAAAACTTCAATTAAAATTCGCATCACTCATTCTGCAGATCCTAAAACTGTGAATTGACCTTTGGAATGACGGGTGACATGAGTGTAGAACTAGGTACCAGGAACTGAAAACATGTGCACTGTTAACATCAGAATAAATATAACAGACCGAAGAGCATAAAAAGAACAACCAACAAAATATTTGTCATCCTGAACCATCGCTAAATGATAAATGACACTAATTAGAAATGAATGATGGTCCAAAATGGTCTCAGTTGACAGGAATATCCATGCTAGCTTGCCATGCTGATGCAGGCCAGTGCCATTCTGTGTTGATTAGATACAGGTCTGTTTGACAAGATGAGATTAGCACGGGCACACCGAGCAGTTCACTTGCCATAGACAGGCTGTGATGCACATGGACGTATAAGATGACAGTGGAACAAACATCGAGAGTACCAGGATGAGAGAGAGAGCTGAATCTGAATTTATCGCCCGTGGTTTCATACAGATATATAGCAGAGATAGAGTTCGAGATGCATGCTGTGCCCAAAGCCCCGAAGGGAACGATAATAAAAAAAAAAGCTCTCGGGAAGGAGAGAAAAGACACCCCCCTCCCCTTTTAAATCCAAGGTGCTCATTTTGCCAGGCTTTAATTCCAATCGTGATTCTGTAATTTCGCACGATACTAAGGCGCAGAGCTTTCTATAAAGGAGCGGATTAGCGGCGAGCTGATGTCAGCGCAAGAAGAGAACAGCAGTATCAAACGCTGACCTGTTTTCAGCTGATAAGCCGCACACACTTCGTGCTACCCGACTCATTTAATTTGAGGCTGCGACATTCAGAATTAATTAACACTCTTGTGCCGAGCGCCAGACTCAACTGTGTACCGCATATTTGTAAAAACAACAAGTTTAAAAGATCTGCGGGACCCCCATGCTGCGGTAGTACTTACATAAGCAGGCCACATTATGCACCGCCAATAAACGTTTAATACCACGTATAAAGCGTCTCTCTAGTTTTCACCCACCCCTATGCATGTTCTTCCCATATGTCATTGGCTGAATGGTGGTGGAACAGGATGAAATGTTCTCATGTTAAGTGGCAGGCATGAAATATGCAGAGCTTAGCGTGGGCACGTGCTGCACACCGTCCAAGTTGGGTTTTATATGCCGATGCTCCGAGCAAATTGACAAGACTTTCTCTGCCAAGCAGTTCAGAAACACACACAAATAATGCTTTATGTGATCGAATAATATGTCAGATCGGGTCTTGGAATAGAAAACGGTCTTTTGTAGTTAACAGACATGGCAGGTTGCAGGTTATATGCACTGCATTGAGGGAAACAACGCAAAACCAAACAAAGGCTATTGATGTTTCACTTTTATTTGAATGTATGTTCATGTTTTGTGTGTGTGTGTGTGGAAAATATTTGGCACATAAAAAAGCATTGAGGATGTATTGAGCAAATCACACAGGAATGTCAAGAACACAAACACTAAGCTAAAAGTACTCTGAATCAGTTCATGCACAAAGCTGCTATGCACAAACACAAAACCCCCTTTTTTTTCTTGAATTTTTTCGTTATCTACAATACTGACCACATAGAATTCATAACATTTAAGAACATTTGACACATATTATTTGCTTATATTATTTTAAGACACTTAAAAAAATATCAAAGCCCTATGTTGAACTGCTTGTTGTATATAACTATTTGGCAGAAATGACAAATGCACAACATTTTTTTTCCCTTTTTCATCTCTTTCAGTTTTCTAATCCCGCAGTATATATCTGGAAACCCTCTTGCACAAGAAGCCATTTTAAAGAGGTTCTCCCTTCTCTGAAATCCCATGATGAAGATATGATATGAAGCCCCAGTGGTTTCAAATAAAAGCCACTGGCCGCTAGTCAGCACGGATAACCGCTCAAGGAACTGTGATGTCTGAGAGGATCTGACCCGTTTCTGTGGATGTGTGGCTCTTGTGGCCTTTCCAGTTCCATTTAGTGATACAGTATCTGTTCCACACAAGGACTTTGCTGCTGTTAGTGCTGACATGAACAGTGCTGTCGTATCCCGAGCCGTCAGAATGCTAAATTAGGGCTCTGCACTGACCAGCCCCCCTGTTGGACCCATTAACACAAAGTCAGATAGCTTCATCCGACCCCTATTGTTGCTTATGAGCAATGTTTACACGCTTAAAATGCTTTATGTTACTAGTTTAATTCTAATGTTTCATCGTCTTTATAACCTGTTCAGCTTTGAGGCGCGATATTAAGTTCCACACAAACTCACGTACCGACACTAGGCCGGTCTCTGTTGACAAGCTTCAAGATGGAATCATTCAGGCGAAGTGAAGCTACATCAACGCGTCCCAACTAGACTAATTTCCTCATACATGAGCTCCTGAAAGAAATTCAGGGTATAATTTGAGATATTACCCTTGGGTAACTACTCATCTCTTTGTCATCATAAACCCCCAAGAATGTTTAAAAGTGGTTTCTATTCCTATCTAAGATAGGGGTCAGTAATATACGGCTGATGGGCTTTTAAAGGTTACTAGCTACAGTGCAAGCTTAATTCTGAAATTAGCACTCGTTCTCTCATCCTATTTCAATCGGTAATTGTCTCTAGCAGGAGGTAGTTGATATTTAATATGCCTGTCAAATACCTTTCGATAAAATCCGTCTGACCTTTAAGCAGAAGTCAAGGAAGAGGAACCATCACAGGAGTCATGCTTTCCATACATGGGTGAATGTTTGCAGATGGTGTGAGATGATCAGGCAAAAAAAAAAAAAAAGAAAGAAAGGCAGATCACTACCACAATCAGGCACATCCATTAAGCTCTATTGGCCTGTACATACACGCAAACAGGCACCCTAATTCATTCAGATTTACTCATGCTTTAAATGAAGAGAAAAAATTCGGTTAGATTCAGTACTAAAGATTAAAACAAGCCTCGAGTTTACTATAGAGCTAACTAACTAACATATCGGACAAAACAAAATCCTCATGCAAAAACCTTTCCAGGTTTGCATTCTTTTGGAAACAAGCAAAATGGTTTGATGATAAAATCAGCAAAAAATATCACTGCCGCAGGCTGGATAAGGAGAGCGAGGCTAGCCATTTTGCATCTCATATATGTGATTCATGCACCTTTAGTGCAAATGGCTAAATCTCAACACCGACAATCCCAAGAAAGACAAATCCGAAGGTAGTCTAGAAGAGAGCTATGCAATACACACCACATTCAGGAAAGCCGTAGGAGAACAAATAGTATAAAGACAGCCAAAGTGCGAGAAGGTCTAAAGATTCAAACGTTCCTCCAGCATGAATACATTCAATGGGATGTCGTGAAAGCCACAGCGATCTTTAGGCTAATCTACGAATATCGAAACTCAGCATGCATACGTATATTGATGGTTTAGTTTTGGTGCATGGCTGTTTATATACATACACGTGCCCCAGTGTATGGTACATAAACATGAGGTTTGATGAAGAGGGCGGGGGAGGGTTGATGGAGGGTTGGGTTAGTTTTAGGGGGTCGCCCTTAACTCTGGGCTTCCATGGCAGGGAATTCAGGGTTTATGAAGGAAAAGCCCTCGAATTCGTCTTGGTCGAGGTTCATGATGACCTCCTGGTCTGGAGGGGTGAGAACCGGTGGATGGCGGGTGAAAAAGCGGTCAAAGTTCTCTGCATCCCGGCCACACTGCAGGAGGGAGAGAAGAACAAGAGAGGCATGTAATGGATGTGGGATGATGAACATGGTCATAAAGACAGAAAGTAAAACACAGAACAAATAAAAGGATGGGAATGAATGTGGATAAGGGATTACTCAACAGCAGTTGTAGACATTTAGCCTGTTGAATTGACCAGCATATTTCATCAATTCTTTATAAAATTGTTTATAACTTCTTTATTACAATGAAAAAAAATATATATAAACCAGATTAAAACACATGCATTCACTATCTGCAATTATATGGAACAAAATCAATGCCAAAAGTATTGAAATAAAAAGGCTGTCTAATAGCACTAACTGAAAAAAAATAATACATTAAATTAACTGCTTGCATTTTAGCGACTTGAATTGCCAGGGTTTGTAATTTTAGGTCCTGAAATTAAACATAGTTGTTTATTTAAGCTATGAATATTTCAATTCAAAACACAATTTCAAACCTAAATTCAATACTTCATATTCAACTTCCAGATTTCACTTCCAAAATATTTAGTTCGGTTTAAAAAGCACAAAGTATAATATTCAAAAGGCAATATTCAATTAATTTTATTTCAGTTAAAAAATGTGCTTTCATAAATTTGGCTGTTAAAATTCGACATTACATCCGGGAGCTGCAGGAAAAGCAATATATTGCAGATTGCAGATTCGATAGATTGCAGATTGCTTTTCACCAGCAGGTGGAGATGGACCAATTTAAGGTTTTTAAAAAAGTAAATAGGTGAGGAAAAAAAGAATTTTTGAAAGCGAATTTTTGAACTGAAATAAAATGAACTAAAAATTTAAACATTATACTTTCTAATATATATACATTTAGGAAGTGAAACCTGGAAGTTGAATATGAAGTATTGAACTTAAGTATGAAATTGTGTTTTGAATTGAAATATTCACAGCTTAAATAAACAATTTCATGACCTAAAATTACAAACCCTGGCAATTCAAGTCACTAAAATGCAAGCAGTTATTTTAATGTGTTCTTTTTTTAAGTTAGTGCTATTCAACAAGCTTTTTATTTTAATACTTTGGCATTGATTTTGTTCCATACATTCACAAACAACTTTTTAAGGGAAAGTTCACCCAAAAATGAAAATGTACTCACTATTTACTAAACCTTAAGTGGTTCCAAACATTTATGAGTTTCTTTCTTCAGTTGAACACTAATGAGGACATATAGTAAAGCCAAAAACCTGTAACCACTGACTTCCAGGGTAGGAAAAACAAATAATATAATGTTTAAGGTTTGCAGCTTTCTTCTAAATGCCTTCTTTTGCGTTTAAAAGAAGAAAGAAACTCATAAAAGCTTGAAAGAAGTTGAGGGTGAGCAAATGATGACAGAATTTTCATCTTTCATGCATTAATTGCTTGATATAAATTTCATTATATAAGTGGCTTTGGAATATAGGTCGCATCTCTTTCACTTTGATAATAAAATGTGACTTCTATTCCAGAAAATAGTTTTGATATCTGATATCTTTGATAGCGGAGGGAAAGATTATCAGTGAATAAATGACTTCAGTCTGTTCATCCAGTCATCATTCGGCATCAAAAGCCATTTAAAATATAGTGATTGACTTCTATGAATCGTATTTGGTGGCTGTATACATTTTTATGGTGCTTCTGAATGCTTTTCAGTGCATTACTAATTGTAAATTATTATTTAAAACACCTTCCACTGCAATTTGAAAGTGAACTGATTTGATGAAGCACCAGTTTGATTTGGCATGTGAATTCATACAAGTCAAAGTTGAAAAAGCCTGGAGCTGGTCTTTCCACTAGGAGTATTGGTGAATATGAATGGATGGAGGTGCGTGTGAGACCTTTACACTCATACAGATACATAAATATGTTCCAGATGTCGTGTTAGGGTGTCATTCGTGATGCGTATGAGAACCAACAACAACAACAGCAAGAGTGAAAACAATAACAGCAGCATTAATGTCACCGCAAACACATACGCTTCAGTTCAAATGTCAGCTTTTGAAATTCCAATGTTCTACTGCACTTCCAGTGACATTTAAATAGCTCACTCATCATAAGCGTAAGAAACAGGTGAGTCCAACGCAAGCGAATCTGTAAATGAGAATGAAATTCCTCGCGCCGTTCACAAATGCAGAGCCCATTTCACGGAGAGCATCGATCAGTTGCAGTCCGAAACTCACCTTTTAAAGCCCAGTCATGTAATATTCATGAACGGGGCTCAGAAGCAAAGTCAAACCATCAGAAACCTGGCCAAATCTCTAGCTCTGGCTCATGATGAGGTACCTGTGTCTCTGCAGCCGCTTCATTGGCAAATAATCAGGAGCAGCCACATTGAAAGAGAAGGAAAAAAACCTGGCAAGTGGTGAAAATTAGAGCTGAGGAGCTGCTCATGGTATGCAAATCAATCCATATTATGACTCTATATTGTGTTTTATACAGTAATACTGTACTAGGGCTGGGCAATATGACAAAATATATCACAATATAAGTCATCTCATAACCTGATAACTATATATAACTATATATATATATATATATATATATATATAGTTATAGATATATAGATATAGATATATTTATCATCACAATATAGTACATTTTCTGTAATATTATATCTTAGATTTATAGTTTATTTATGTTGACCACACGTAAACGACTTCTCTTCTTTATATTTTAAAGTATATACTCAGAAATGTACCAATTCATATGTGATCATATTTCCCAAATTAATGTTTGATAAATCTTTTTTAGAAACATATAACAAATATTCATAAAATATAAAACACTTTTCAAAACTAATGATTACAGGTCCGACTTAATATAAATATGCTGAATAAACTGCAATATTTTCGCAAAGCTGGATTTAAGGTTTCTGTCTGGATCCCTGTAATATTTTACTTGTATACGCTTGTTAAGTCATGACATATCGGCGACCTATGGAATACTGTTTCCGGCATCACACACGCGCACACACACACACACACCTAAATATATATATATATATATATATATATATATATATATATATATATATATATATATATATATATATATATATATATATATGTATATATATATATAAATATATATGTATATATATATAAATATATATGTATATATATATATATATATATATATAAATATATATGTATATATATATATATATATATATATATATATATATATGTATATATATATATATATATATATATATATATATATATGTATATATGGTATATACATACTTTTTATTAGTAAAATACATAGTTGAGAACTTAATTCGGACAACTTCAAAGACAATTTTGTTATGATTAAGATTTTTTAAACCCTCAGAATCCCACATCAGTATAATTTACTGTATAAAAGTCTTTATCTTTTAGTTTTTTTTTTCAGTTTATTACTATTATTCATGTTTCTATGTACAGTATATTGTTTATTTATATTTATTTCTATTTTTATCAATTTTTATTACCCAATTTAATTTATGTTGCATTTATTTTTCTTGTATTATTATTTAAGATATTCTAAGGAACTTTTCATAGTATGTCTGATAATATTTTTTCTTCTGGAGAAAGTCTTATTTGTTTTATTTCGGCTAGAATAAAAGCAGTTTTTTATTTTTTAAAAGCCATTTAAAGGTCAAAATCATTAGCCCCTTTTAGCTATATATTTTTTCAATAGTCTACAGAACAAACCATTGTTATACAATAACTTGCCTTATAAGTCTAACCTGCCTAGTTAAGTCTTTAAATGTAACTTTAAGCTGTATAGAAGAGTCTTAAAAATATCTAGTAAAATATAAACGGGGGCTGTTAATAAAGGAGGGCTAATAATTCAACTATATATATATCATTTATAACCATGGTTTTTAATGAAATCAACAGATTTTTAAATGCAGAAAATATCTGGATTTAATGTAAACAGGCATGAGTAAGACGAAAACCATTCAAATAAACACTCCCTTTACCACTGGGCAGCCCAACAAAAGCTGGAGACTTTAAAAGCCCCATTTCATACAGCACAAAATGACCTCATTTTCTGGACTTTACCATTAGCCCAGAACCCTTAGCGTGGACCTGGCAGCGAACACAAAAGCTTTAGATGTGGCTCTGCATTTTCTGCAAGAAACATGTTCTGACCACCATTTGAATGATTTACAACCAATACATCTAACATACTGTATATAAGGCAGAAACACAACCAGAACTCAGGCTTTCTAGGCAAGACAATTCAACAGCTCTCTATAATACAAATACACTTACATACACAAACATAAAGAAAAAGATAGGACAAAAGGTTGGTTTTGCTACTGACCTAATTTATAATAGTAATAAACATGTTGTGTTGTAAGATTAGAAATGTGAGGTGTAAATTTAGAGTGCAAGAAACATCAAAACTGAGAAATGTAGAGTTTGAATCTTGCAATTATGAGTTTGTATAACTAAATTGAGTACACTCAGAATTGTGAAGCAGCCTAAATAAAAGTCACAATTCTGAGCAACAAGGCAGTAAATTAAGTTTCAACTTTAAGGAAAAAAGTCAGAACTGTATATATTATTGTATATTTGATGATTTTATTTCTGTACCTGTACACTGTTATTTATATCTGTTACTTTTTTTTGTATATTTGCTAGACAAGCGTGTTTTGGCTCAATTCAAGGCAACTGTACATGAGTATGCCCTTAGCTTACAAGCCATAATTCTGAATTTGTATCTCAAACTTTTGTTTTATAAGCAAATAACTGCAAAACAGCATTAAAAACAGCAACAATATTCGACAAATATAATATAATATAATATAATATATTATAATATAATATAATATAATATAATATAATATAATATAATATAATATAATATAATATAATATAATATAATATAATATAATATAATTTAATAAAATATACAAAACAGCCAAAATTCTCAGAATTGTGAAATGAAAATTCAGAAAAAAACATTTTGAAATGTGCAACCCACTTTTTTGTCAACCTATTTTTGTCAACAAAAAACTATACTCACAATTATGTAAACTTGAAACTCTGATTAAATTCTGAGTTTACATCTCACAAATCAAAGTCTGATACAGTATCTTGTAATTTCAAACTATAAACTTAAAAGTGAAACAGTCAGAGTAGCAGGATGCAAGTTTGAGGAGAAAATAAGTAAAAAGATTGCAAGACAACTTGAAAAGTGAGATGTGAATTCAGAATTGTGAGATTAAAAAGTTTCAATTACATTTTTCATCCAGTGGAGAGAAATTCTTTCATATGACAGACAGTGAGAGCACTGAAGCATAACCCTTACGTGCAGGAACCATTAAATAACCCGACACAGCATATGTGGACCTCTGCATTCAGAAGCCCCTCTAATTTCAACCTCAATGAAAGGCCTAATGCATCACCAGCCACCTGACCCCGACAGCCCACTGCAGATGCGTTCAGATTTCTGAACGTGCTCACAGCAGGCTGTGGCTTATGGATCTGCCCACTCGCTGCCTTACACCTACAAGTGAACCCGCAGAGACTTGAGTGACCTGCGTGCCATTGGTCCCTGAAAATTGAGGCAAAAGCTTTTCGGTGTCCTCTTAAAACCACCTGTCCACAGTCATTAGCATCAGGGAGCCACATCCACTGTGAACAGCCTGTGCTATTAAAGACACACATGTGACAAGTGGCTTTTCTGAAAGCTGCTGTTAAACACTGTCCATTCACAACTCGCCCTCTCTCATGGCCAACCATCTCTCTCACACACACACACACACACACTTCTGACTGGACCGCAGCTCTGCCCATTCATTCATTTGGCCTGATAAGGACTGGTCTCCTGACTAAAGCCTTGCTCTAACTGCAGCCATGATTTGGTTGTCTGTGATAAATTTGATAAACCCTAAAATATTCTTTAAGTTATAAACTCATAACTAAAATTTGTGATCTCTGATCGTTGGTTTGACACATACATCGACACAGTTAATGATTTTAGTCAATTACACACTATTGAACTGATTAGATTCTACAGAAAGTTGTAAACAGTGCAACTTAATGAAATTGCCTCTATAGTAGTTCTGGCTATGTCTGAAGAGGTTACTTTAGCTACGACGAGTGTCAAATCAAAAAGCAAAAGGATTGTCAAATCTGATGACGCAGCATGACAACTTCAAACCACCAATAGGAAGCGTCGAAACAGCTTTTTCTGCTATTGTTATTGAGGCACACTGTAAGCAAAATTACCGCTACATATTTTTAAGTTTGTTGTGAGGTATTATTTCAGAACGTGTGTTATTGAACGGGTTTAGAAGGAAAAAAGACGTTGTAAACAAAAACTAGCCGGGGGGGGAATCGAACTTGGCTTCGGACCAGTCTGACATTATGACAACTGAAATCTTACAGTGTGACATGGGGATCATTTATTTGTTCAGTCCGCAAAGCTATAATCATTTAGGATTGTTAAAAATTGCACAATTCAAGCCAAACTTGAACCTGATTTCTCCCTATTGATTTGATTCAGTTCTGGGTTTTAAAACTGTCACTGTTGGTCTGCTTATAGCCATTTACACTAGTGCCTTTTTGCTTTAACATTTTTGCATTTCCAACCTTAACACCTCCATTTTCAAAAGTTTTAGGATTTCAATATAGTTCCAGAATTTCAGTCTGCTTACAGTAGTCAGTGTTTGAAGTGGATCAAAAAAGTTTTTCATGGGTGTTCAAAAGTTTTAGGACAACTTTGACTTCAAATGTTGACTACTGTCTACTGAAATGGATGACCAGAGTCAAAGATGTGGAAGTGTGGATGCCTGAAATAACCATAACAAAAAAATACAGTTATTACCATAAATATTTTAGTAGTTTTGGCTCTTTACACTAACTCAATCGATTTGAAATGTGCTTTAACTGCAGACTGTCAACTTTAATTTGAGTGTATTTACATCTAAATCAGGTAAACGGTGGAGGAATTTCAGCAGTTTGCATATCTGCCTCCCACTTGTTAAAGGACCAAAAGTATTTGAACAGAACAATTATCATAAATCAGACTTTTACTTTTTAATTTTCGGTTGATAGCTTTTTTGGATCTCATGTTGAGAGTTGACAGTAACAGATTCCAAATAGCAGACTTGAAAATAATTCTAGACTTTTTGTCTGCTCTTTGTAATTTGGATAATGAGGGAGTACCACACACCAGGCCAAGAAACAGCTTAGAAGCCAATTGTCCAATTATTTTTGGACCCTTAACAAGTGGGAGGCACATAAGCAAGCTGTTGTAATTCTTACTGCGTTCACCTGATTTGGATGTAAATACCCATGAATTAAGGCAGACAGTCTGCAGTTAAAGCACATCTTGTTTGTTTCAAATTGATTGTGGTGGTGTACAAAGCCAAAAATGTTAGAATTGTGTTGATGTCCAAATATTAATGGACCTAACTGTATGTGTTTTAAAATGATAATGCACTAATGTAAAATCACCTATTGGGGTCAAAAGAGTTGCCTTACAGTCAATCACGTCCTTCTATTACTGCATGACATTCATATTGAACTGAACTAAATAATAAGTAACTAAAACAAAACCACGGTTCTGTGAATCAAAACTGCCTTATTAACGGAACTTCTATTACACTTAAAAAACTTTGTACCTGATTTTATTTTTAAAGCGGCTTTGACACAATTTGCATTGTATAAAGTGCTATAAAGATAAAAATGACTTCACTTGACCCTTTCTCTGTTATCCTCTTTCTATTTGAGAGAAAAGGAGTTTTCCCTCTGCTCGCTCATATCTCTGAGTGACAGCTGCACATGGGGATGAAGGCAGCAGGAATGAAAGGAAGAATAATATTCTTCAAAGCCAAAGCTAGAGAGCATCATGCTCACACAGCCCATAGCAGTTATTTCTACAACATGCTCTCCAAGCTTCACTCTGGACAAACCCTGTTCAAAAGACTATAGCCGGACTTCAGCTTGAAAAGATGCTGTCCTGGTGACTCCGTAAGGCTTCTTAACTAGCTTAACCTCAAAGCTGCTTTTATCCATAGGCATTTACAGTACAGTCATTACAGTGACTGTCTTTATAAGGCACACAGAGAAACTATCTATCTATCTATCTATCTATCTATCTATCTATCTATCTATCTATCTATCTATCTATCTATCTATCTATCTATCTGTCTGTCTGTCTGTCTGTCTGTCTGTCTGTCTGTCTGTCTGTCTGTCTGTCTGTCTGTCTGTCTGTCTGTCTGTCTGTCTGTCTGTCCGTCTGTCCGTCCGTCCGTCCGTCCGTCCGTCCGTCCGTCCGTCCGTCCACTGTAAAATGATCCGTTATTTACCTGTATTTAGTCATTCAAATGTGTTTTTTTAAGTTTGATTATTAACTTAAAATCAACCTTGAAAGTCTTTGTTTTTAAAACACCTATAAAATTAAATAAAAATAAAAGTATACCTAAAAAAATAAAGTACAACATTATACCTATTTAAAAGATAGTGATCAGTAATTAAAATTAGCAAATTTAAACTTTTTATGTATTTATTTAAATTTTATATGTTTTTATTTATTTATTATTATATTTTGGAATATATTATAAAGCACGCTGGGGTGTGTTTTTAATACTTTTTATGGTATTGTTTTTGTGTGGGATTAAATAAATGATTAAACTTAACCTTATGAAAATAAAATGTCAGAACAATCATAAATTGTTGCTTCAGCTTATTTTACCAATTTGAACATGCAGCAAAAATATTTGGTCTGTGTATGCCTGTGTAAGAGAGAGCGATAGCCTACATCTAAACCTAAACAAAATGGTATTAATATTCTATATTATATTAAAAATTAATCTTTTTATTATATTTATTATTTAATCATATTTAATTGTATATTACAATTATAATTAAGATTCAAACAATTATGTTTAAATTGACGAAACAAGATTCCTCACCATGGGTGAGGAATAATGCTCCCATAAAATAGTTACTGAAGATTACATTATAAGGCTGCATTTACACTGCAGATCTTGATGGTCAATTCTGATTTTGTGACTGTAACCTTGCTTTGAATTTAAAGTGCTTTTTGTAATTTATATTCCCCCTGGCATATTCTTTAGTTTGTCATTTTGTTTTGTTCTGTTCTCTACCTTTGTTGTTAAAGGTTTTGTACCTTTTCTGTACATTTTTGTATTCTTGTTGAACGCTTTAATAAAATAAAAAAAAAAATAAAATAAATAAATAAATAAATAAATAAATAAATAAATAAATAAAAATTTGTGACTACTGTTTTTTTTTTTTTTTTTTTTGATGACCGGCTTACATCTTGTTTTAATAGTGACTCGTATCCGACTGTCTGTATTTGACCTTGACCTTGAGCGGGTGCTCACTGACAGATGATAATAAAAGAGCTTTTTTTTCTTCGTTCCTGAAATACAGCAGGGGGTGTCCAAACTCGGTCCTGTAGGGTTAGGATATTAGCATATTTTAGTTCCAACCCTAATTAAACAAGCTAATCAAGCTCTTTCTAGGTATACTTAAAACTTCCAGGCAGGTGTGTTGGAGGAAGTTGGAGCTAAATTATGCAGGACACCGATCCTCCATGACGGAGTTTGGACACCCTGCTGTATTTAATCTGTTCGCAGCGTTTCATTTTTTAAAATTCTTTTTGACAAGTTGTTTTACTATAGTTTATGACAGAAAAGTTCTGATTTGGCCTCTTTGTTTAAATCTAGGTCTTTTTAAACCAGTAGGCATCTTAATGCAATGTCCATGGCGGGATTTATGCACATGATGTATGCAACAATTTTATATTAGTTTTTATTGGTTAAGTGGTGGATGTTGCACTCTCTCACTTTCACTTTTTTGTTGACATGCTTAAATACTTGTGATAATATAAAAGCTTTTTTAGTACTCGTGTATGAGATTTAATGTTTGGGACTGTGCTGACGTCATGCGCCATGGTTTTTAATGACACGCGACTCGCACTGACAGCTGTAAATACAATGTAGAGTACCTGCTTACACTGCAGACATGAGGGCACAGATCCATAAATTTCCACATATGAAAAAGGCCTGAATCTGATTTAAGTAGATCAGAATCCATGTGATTTCTACCTGCTTACATGTACATGGGCCATATCCGATCTGTGCCACATGGAAGAAAAAAAAAATCGGAATTGAGTCACATGAACCATGCAGTGTAAATTCAGCCTAAATGATCACTGGCATCAGACATGGTCCTTGTCTGCATCTCATCTGTATCCTTTCACATTCCCTTTCACTGTACAGAAAATAAATCCAGGATTCAGAAAAGTTATTTCGTCATACAGTAGAGTTTGTGACAACATTATTAAAAGTAAACAGTTTCAGTTGAACTATTCATTGAACCAAAAGCACTTCTTTGGTAAAATATCCCATGATTTTCCATTAGAGACCATCAACACCAGCACTCAACATTATTAACTAAAATGGAAACCTGTTGGTATCATCTGGACTATTCATAATGAATCTGTCACTCTCCTAACCCGGCTCTTCACCCTCTTCACCTCCGCTCATCACTCTTTTGTTCCAGCCGGCTCGAGCGTGACGGACAGTGCGTGTAAATGAAAGGGTGAGACTAAGGTGACCATATCCAATCTCCACCGACACCGAGAACGTGCCAGGTGACATGCAAACAGTCTGAGTGAGCGGTGCTGGCAGCAAAACGACTGGCACACATGGGCCGCCGCTGCCAGTCTTGTACCACGCAGGCAACAACAGTCCATCTGCTGCAGATACAGCCAGAGGCGTTCCACCTAGAGCTGGCGAGCATCCCAAACAACAAATCAACAGTCACTTCTCACCTGCCACCAGATAACTCAACAGCGCCAGCAGAGAAATGAAGAGCTCCGTATGGCGGCCCTCCCCTCACTTTGCTCCAAACCCAAGCAGTAATGTCAGTCAGGCCCACGTCCCTCATCTCATCCCCTGGGTCCGATTCTCTAATCCACCTCAATGCCGTGATCCCTGCTGTCACGCTTAATTTCAGAGTCACAAGCTGTGATGTGGAGAGGGACCCGCCATACACAGTCTACGTCAGACTAGTGTACTTCTCAGCGCAGGAAGATTCTAGGAAGCTGTCCTCAATGACCAGCCTGCTTTCAGCCCTTTATTTCTGTGACTAAGGCCACATACATACTGCATCTTAATCTGGTTGTCAATTGAAATCAAGGCAGCTAACTTTAAGGGATGCACTGATATGGACATTTTGGCTGAAAAGGATAATTTATACAACAGTTCTGCATGATTCTTGAATCTGATTAGCTGATAGCCGTGCGATATTCTGCAATATCAGAACTCGTACAGCCTCTTCACCTACATAAAGTCACAGCAGATCAATAAACTCAATTCAGTTTGACAAATATTGTAGCTGCTGGACAACATAATGTACTTTTGAGGTTGTTTTAGGCAATAATGCTGTTGTTTAGATTGCATCTATGCAGTTTACTTATAAGGATAGTGCCTATTTTAAATATTTATAATTTCTGAGATACAGTGCGTCTGCATCAGTCTGTCATCCTAAGGAGAGCAAAGACTCTTTGTATAACCCACAAAGCCACTCTTTGTATAACCCCTGAGTTACTTTTTGGTTGGCCATTTGTTTGTTTCTAAAGTGTCTCCTGTTTTTGTTATTGCAGACTAGTTCAGTAAAAAGAAAGAAAGAAGAAATGCCCGCATGTGTTTAGCGTATTTCCTTATCGCAACCACAACAGTAATCCGGTAATGTTTGGACTGCTTTGGATTTTTCAGGGTTTATTATTGCGATATCCCAATTGCAACACATAAATATTGGAAAATCTTTTTAGACTGATGACATTTCATGCCGTTTAGCCTTAAAATGTGAGCAAAATCACCTGATTTGTCATCACTTTAGACATTACGCTTTAAAGTAACTTTGGTGAATTAGTAACGGTTTCTGCTGTTCTGACGTCAACTGCAGATGTGAATGAATGGCAGAAAAAAGTAGTTCCTCATACAAAAGGATTTTTAGACTCTCTTTGTTTGATTTTCTTTTTTGTATAGACGATTATGCCGTTAAACTGTTATATAAACGCAATATCACATGTGGCATGTATTTTGGCTGTATATTGGCCCTGGTGGGACACAACACACACCTTCCACCAGTGCTGATATACAGCCATATCACACTGCTACTTGTATGATATTGCTTACATACATTATAGTGGACTTTTAAGCATTCATTTTTTATTGTTTTATATTTTATTAATATTTATTTTTTATTTGACATTTCTATAGTTTTAATCAAACATTCTATATCATTCTATATTATTATTAAAGTGATAAATATGATCATGTGAATAAGTACATTTTTGAGTATATACTTTAAAAATGTAAAAAAGTTACGTTAATTAGGGAAGTCATTGTATAACAGTGGTCCTTTCTGTAGATCATTATTATTTTTTATTAAAACTGCTTTTATCCTAGCCGAAATGAAACAAATAAGACTTTCTCAATAAGAAAAAATATTATAGGAAATACTGTAAAAAAAATCCTTGCTCTGTTAAACATCATTTGAGAAATATTTGAAAAAAAAAAATCACATAAGGACTAACAATTTTGGCTTCAACTGTGTATCTCCACTTTTATTTATTGCACTTGTAGTTGGAAGAAGATGGCTGAAGCCGAGGAGGATGTGTGATGTTATGGGGCAAACCACCCATGGCCTCAAGTTCAGTCTATGTTTTCACTTCAAGATGCGATAAGAAAAGTTCCTAAGACTCCTAAGCTTGCATGTACATGCAATATTAATGTTTATTCAAAAAAGGTACAGCTCTGAACAAAGCAAGTATGCATGTGTGTGATGTTTTTGATACTCCTGTGGATCATTATCCATTTAACAGCTTCATGTGCTACCATCTATCCATTGATATACATTGGAAGTAATTGGCTGGTTTTGATTCCTGGTCTACTGCAGGTAAATACGCACCTCTGTCAGCTCTCTTTTTGAAGGTGTGAGAAATTGTTGCAAATGATTCACTGAGTGAGTGAAATGTACGAATGAATCAAAGTAAACCGTGAACCGTTTGAAAACTGAAAACTCATTAGTAAGACAACATTAACCTGTGCTATATCGGCCAGAATTTTCAGTGCATCCCTTATTTTTTGAATCGAATGTATTATAATCCCCTTTCTCTTGCATCGCCTATGATCTTGTTAGCCTGTCAAAGTCTTTTCTGTGGAAGCCAGCGTTACTGTGATGCCTAAAAATTCTGCTTACTAAGATTGGAACAAAGCCAGAGCGTGCATGTCTGTTTTCTGTCTCCACATGAGACAAAATGAGACTCATTCAGATCCTAATTGCCAATGATGAAGTTTGTAAATCACAGAGATATCCGAGTGTCCATCAGGCATGTGGCAGTCATCATGAAAAGGGTCTAAAATCATCCATCTTCCTGCTCGGCTAATGACACCAGCAGGCAAACATCCATCTGCTGCAACAGAGCCAGCGAGCGCCACATGCGCAAGCCCAATAACACACACCTGAACAGTGAGCTAATTTGATGCTACACAGTGTTCTGCTTATTTTACAATGGAGAAGCGAGCAATTTTCGGAAAATGTGTGAGGCGTGTGATTTATTAGGAGGAACAAACTATTCTGTCAAACAGGATGCATTGCTTCTGGTTGAGTTCAAGGTTTTTTGTATGTGCTTTGATAAATGAAGAGCTCAAAATGCAATTAAAGATATTCGAGATGTTTTTAATATAAAAATTAGCATAACAAATTTCCATTACTGCACATATAGACTCATATCAAAATGTTTTTCTTTCTTTTATTGCCTTTTCTTACTCGTATTTGAAAATCAAAATCAAACTAAATGGGAATAATGGAAAAAAAGGTTATCTGATTAATTTAAAAGTGCATTAATATTGGTGTCATTTCTTTTCATACTGCTCTATGTTTCATATGCGATGAGAAAGTTTTCTTGTTTATTCATGACATTTGGCATAAAGCCTTGATAAATAGCAACAACAAAAAAAATAATAATGCGAAAACTATTTGTGCTAAAAAAAATCTGCGTGTTTATAATTATGACTACATAAACATTATCTGATAAGGAATTCTAGTTTACAATATCAAGCAGCATAACAAGCTGTTTTTTTTACAGATAAAAATAAATGGAAACTGGCAGCACCAGAAGCCTTAGACATTTAAGTTTCAAAAGTCTGTGCTTGGTCTTATTAGAAATAAGTCTAATAAACAATGTTCAAGTATTAGTGTACACTGTTGTGGTATTTTTGTTATTGCTTCTTTACTCCTAAAGAAGCTTTATTAAAACAAGATTAAAAGAGCAGAGCAGCACTGGATCAAACATGACTTTGGCAAGTTTTAACACTGTAAACAAACCATCATTTAAATGATTTAAAATAGAAAATTGTGGATATTGATTTCCTTCACAGACTATGCAGAGCAACAGTTCTATAATCACAGAAATTACAGTAAAATATAAAACAACAACTCATCCATTGGTCTGACTTTGGAAGTGGAACTACTGTATCTGATGGAGTGTAAAGAAAACTTGTCTGAAAACAGTCATTATTATTTTTAAAGTTGTATAGTGACACTGGCTATGTTTACATCTAAAAATCTGATTTAACTCTATGTGCAAAACTGGAATATTGCATAAAAGATGTGCAAATAAAGCAGAATTTCCATTCAACGAGTCAAAAAGAACAAAATCGTCACTTCCTGATTAATTTGCGCCAAATATCAACAGTAAAAACAAAATTTGCGACAGAAGAAGCTGCGTGAATCTTTAACTTATTTAATAAATGTGTTGCGCCTCAAAAGACGATACTGACATGCAATGAAGGCATCAGACCTTAAGCACAGATGCTCTTGACAGTTCTGGAGGTCATTCATAATATAATAACACAAATATTGAAATGGTTAAGGCATTTTAGAAAAAAAACTAAACAACATTTCAGATGTTTTACAGTGTGCTCAGCCTGCTGGTTTGTCCATTCACAAACATTTTTATCATCACATGATCGATTATAATAAAATCACATGACCTTTTTTAAATGCGCATACTGGATTTTGTTCAGTAAAAGTGTTTCCATCAGAAATGTGCATCTTTTGTTATCAAATAAAAAGTTTACCCTTCTCAGTTATTCACATACATTATTTATGCGCATTTTCAAAATGTATGGAAACGTAGCTACTAGTGTTGTTTGGAATGTGCACAGAGAAATCTTATCGCTGGCATACAATTTAATTTCAATAACATAAAAATCAATAAAACCTGTATACTAACATACATTGAGGCAAGTCAATCCAAGCCACATTCCCTGTTGGATTAACTTGGTTGCTTTAAATATGGCCAGAATTTGTAAAATTAGTTCACCTTAAAATGAAAATTCTGTTATTACTCACTCATGTTGTTTCAAAATAAGAGACATTCATTCATCTTCAGAACACAATTGAAGATATTTTAGATCAGAAAATCTGAGAGCTCCATCATCCACTATGGACATTCAAACATAACTTGAGTGGTTCAGCTCTTAGAACACTTTTGTGCACCAAATAAACCCTCCTGAAAAATACTTTGTTCGCCAATGTGTTCCATATCAGATCAGCATGCTTATTTATTTATTTTTTTTAATTTATTTGTTTGACATGGATATCACAATTACACCGGACAAACCATAGACATTTTGTTTAAGGGTAATAGCAGACTTGCTCATTTTTAGGGAGGCTTTTTGTTTAAACGACATTAAAAATGATAACAAACAAAAAAAAAACACATGTACACACACAATTATAATTCTTTACATATAACTGGTATAAGGCAAAGGCAGCGCGCTAAAAAAACAACAAATCAACAAGACTACTGATGTAAACACGTTTATTTTTTTAACCACTTTTAAGAATTTTGCTAAAACATAACATTTCAATTATTTTCTAATTTTAGTTTAGCAAATAAATCACGTCACAGTTTTGTTCTCTTCATAGAAAAGACAGATTGACCAAAGGAGGTCTTTGATATTAATAGTTGCTTGTGTGTTTACTACAGTAATAAGATGATGCTGCTGTACTGACTCTAATGGCATTACATAATACTGCCATAGTAAATGACCTGACGCAGGAGAGAAGACATAGGCAAACATTTTATAGCAGTACACAGTAAAAAATACTGAGTTCCACACAATCGATTTGTGTTTGGACAACAGGAAGAAATCAAGTTAACGTTTTAGTTTTTACAAATTTTAGCGTATCAGCGCAGCGGCAGCAGTAATGCGGTCGATGTACCGGTCTGTTATGGTAAAGAAGGTAAAGCTCTCGATTTACCGGTCAATCTACATTCCTACTCTCGCCTATGGTCATGAGCTTTGGGTCATGACCGAAAAGACAAGATCTCGGATACAAGAGGCCGAAATGAGTTTCTTCCACATGGTGGCAGTGGGCCACCCTTATAGACAGGCGGAGTCGAGCCGCTGCTCTTCCACATCGAGAGAAGTCAGCTGAGGTGGCTCGAGTATCTGTTTTGGATGCCTCCAGGATGCCTACCTAGGGAGGTGTTCCATGCAAGTCCCACTGGGAGGAGGCCTCAGGGAAGCCCCAGGACACACTGGAGCGACTATGGCTGTTTCTCAATATGCATTTTTCAGCGGCCTTGAGTGCTCGTGTTCTCATGTAACGTCATCATCAGCTGCCAAAGTTAGTTCCAATACTTAAGACCGCAAGAACAGAGGATGAGTGAAACTTCCTGCATGTGCTCTTTATATCGAGGACGTACCAATGCAGACTCGAGCACTGATCTCGCTCTAGAAGTCCCAGAGATCATTGCGACTGGAGGTGGGAAGCGCAGCATTTTATTTAAAGCTATTATTAAAGTTCAGAGATATAACCAATTTACTTCAGGAATTTCCCTAAATGAAATGGTGAAAGTAAACATTACCATAGACATCTTAATAAAGGAATAAAGACATTCAGGGTGTTTGTTTGCTGAAATTCATATTAAAATCTGTTTTATTTATATTGTACAAACTTATATTTATGATGTTTTTATGCATAGTATATATTTTGAAAAGAGGAAAATCAATATATCATTGTATGAATGCTATAATGCTTAAATAATTTTCTATTTAAAACACGTGAAGGTCACGTGACCATCAGGAAGAACGCAGCATCTCATTTCTCACAGGATGCATTCTCTGTTCTCGTGGTCTCCTGAGTTCGTTCTTCCGTGAACTTCTGGCAAGACCGCTCTCCACAAGAGCGCAAGTCTATTCTCTGCGTTCTTGAAATTGAGAAACAGCCTATGTCTCTCAGCTGGCCTGGGAACGCCTCGGGATCCACCCGGAGGAGCTGGAGGAAGTGTCTGGAGAGAGGGAAGTCTGGAGTTCTCTCCTAAGACTGCTGCCCCCGTGATCCAATATAAGGAGATGAAAATGACATGACACATGACATGACAAATTTCAGTGGAATGGACGTAAAGCAATTAAAAATTATGTTGTTTCAGCTCTTTTTAGTTTTAACTAACAGCAAATGTAGAGTGTATTTGGAGGTATGCATAATTAGAGCTGAACCACTGAAGTCACATGTAGTGATTTGACAAGATTTCAGGATCCTTTTCTGGACTTTCAAAGTCTTGCTGTCTATGGAGGATGAGAGAGCTCACAAAATTCACCTTAAATAGTTTCATTTGGGTTCTGAAGATAAACATCTGGGAAAGTATATGAGGGCAAGTCATTAATTACAGGATATAATTTTTTGGGTGAACTAACCCTTTAAGTGTTTGAATTAACTTGTGTTACTCAACAGACCTTTGTAGCTTGAGAAAGCTGCACTTAACAAGCCACCGAGAGCTTGATATAAAAAACATTGGCCACTTAATGTCCACTAGGGGCTCAGAAATTAAACACTGCACTTTGACCACTTCAACTAAAACCGGCACACTCAATTCAAGAGCTAAAACAAAACGTGTGATTTTTATATTGATGACAGCATGGATGCAGCAGTGAACTCAGTTTTCTCAAATCAACAGAACAATCTGTTCTCATTGAGAGTGCAGCGAGACCTCATAGTCGAACAGGCGCAGCAGGAAGGAGATCACGTTTAACAGGCCAGTCTGAGCCCGAGCGGGAGGTCAGGAGGGTTGATGCGGAGGGAAGCACTGCTCCGTCTGACAGCTCACACACATATATACACACAGAAGCTGAACTCATTAAGGATCTGACAAAGGCGCCTCAGCCCGGCCAGAGCCCTAGCACACATGCCGCTAACAATGCTACGATGCTACTGTGTCTCTTGCTGTGGTGTGTGACGAGGACATACAGACTCCTCATTACACCCTACTGTTCTCCACTGCCTGGAAAGTTTGACTTGTCATCTCTGTGCAACAACAGTACAGCAGAATTCAAACACTTTGACATTAGCTATGAAACCTACATGTCCGGTGGCCTTGAGCTTGAGCCACCATGTTTTGCTTAATGTGATTTACAAAAGTAAGACATTTTTACTGGATCAACTTTCTTTGCAGGGTCTGAAACAACATTCTTATTAACCTATCATAGCCCTTTGTTTTTAGACAGGATCTCATTGGAAAATGTAGATTTTGGTGAATTTAGAAGCTAATGGATACAGAAGATCTGATTCAAATTAAACTGTTTGATGTTTTAGAAAGAGGCAAGCACCACAAACCATAACAGAGATTGCGCAAATACGACTTGGCAAGTAATCCATCAAAATGTACAATTTTATCTAGACTGCAGTGTTGAGCACTTAGAATTCAAGGTAACATACCGTACTGTAAGGTTTTGAAAAGAGGATTTTGAATTAGAACTAGAATTTACAGTAAGAAACACAACATTGCTTAACAAGGAATGTGAAATAGTACTTGCAATTCAATCCTAAACAAGCTTTTTTTTTTTTTTTTTTTAAAAATAGGAAATACACCATTACATGAGTAATTTTGCATATGCATGATTATATATATATATATATATATATATATATATATATATATATATATATATATATATATATATATATATATATATATATACACTTTAAAAATCAATAGCTGTTCTCACTAATAAAATTAAGTGCAGTTAACCTGTTATTAATAAGTTTGTTCACCATACAATATTAATACAAGTAATCTCAACTTTTTAGCACATTAAGTTGTTAAACTAAATAGATTAATAAGTAAGTAGATTAAGAAGTCATCTTGACTTACAATATTATGTATTTACAACTTCTGAAAGAATTAAAACTTAGGCATAATCAGACATAGGCATAATAAATCTGAGAGCTTTTTCAATGCTTTAATGCTCAAAATTTTTAAATATATGAATATATTGTTATATATTAATAAATTTAATAAACCTTGGTTGACAATTACTTGTTATAAAGTATTATTTTTATTTTATTTTTTTTTTTGCATTACGAGGATGCTGTATAATACAATCAAATATTTTAGAAGTGTATGTATTAGCTTTTATGGCGACTTGGTGGCACAGTGGGTAGCGATGTTACCTCACATTAGAAAGATCACTTGTTCGAGCCCCGGTTGGGTCAGTTGGCATTTCTGCATGGAGCTATCATGTTCTCCATATGTTGAAGTGTATTTCCTCCGGGTGCTCCGGTTTCCCCCACAGTCCAAACACATGAGCTATAGGTAAATTGAGTAAGCTAAATTGTCTGTAGTGTATGTATGTCCTGATCCTCCATTATTAGATGTTGCGAAACACCAACATGGTGCGGCTAAATATTAAATTCGATATAAACGGCCCTGGCAGTGAGTTAGTAAGGTATTGGTTTTTGTCATTACTTAAAAGTTTTAGTTCAGCTTACTTGATAATTTTAAGGCAACTGGTTTCCTAATATTTTCCTACACTGAAAAAAAATGATTCAAAGAAGATTCCTTGGATTTACTCAATTTTTTTTTACGTTAAGTGTTTGTAAACAATTTATTTGTGTTGAATTTAAACAAATAAATTATGTTGAACATTATTAAACTTAATTTGTTTCTTTAACTCAACACATAAACTGTTTGCAACAGTTCTGCATGCAACACTTTTTTTCAGTGGTAAACACTAATAAAAAGTTAACAAAACTAATTATTTAAAATCAACGGTACTGAAGATAAGACTATTTGCCAGAATACTCTCATTCCCCTTTCCAATAACAAAATAGTTGAATAAAATTAAAAATAAAAATTATACATTTATGGGATAGGATGTATCTGACCCCACTTTGTTTGAGCAAAATGTACCCCTATGTATCATCCAGGTGATCAGGATATTCAGGATCAATCATGCATGCTTTTTTGGGAATGCAAAAAGTTTACATTTTTTCTGGAAAGCAGTACAGCACTTTACAAACAAAGCTTTGCAAAATTCATAAGACAATAAACCAACACCATACCTCTTTGATACAGAACTGAACAAGACACTTGATCCTACTTTTATAAAGAGACTCGGCATCATTTCCCATCTAGCAAAAAAATGCATTTTGCTTAACTGAAACCAACAAAGGCCTCCAATATTTGAACTGTTTATACAACTCTTGAATGAAACAATGCTCTTATAACAATATACATACTACTTAAGAAACAAATGGGATGTCTTTTAAAAAATATGGATGCCTCTAATGAACCTCTGACTCTGACACCTGAGATGTATTTTCATAATAAGTTTGACTTTACTTAATCACAGCAGAACTTTGTTTATTATAATTTTTGCATTCAGATTTTTAATTTTTTATTCATTTATTATTTATTTATTTATTTTATGACTTTTGCTGCTATACATGTGTCTACTGACATCCTTGTCTTTTTGAGTTTGTATGTATGTTCATTAAAACCAACAAACAAATAATAAAAAAAAAAATTGTAAATACAAACTGTTTTAGGTTATGCTGACTAAAAATAAACACACTACTTAGAAATTTTAAAGCAATCGGTTTCCTCAATTTTTTTAAGTAAGGTCAACTTATTACATTTTACAGTGTTTATAACCAAACTATTTCACTCTATACCCTTTAAATTCATATTTTATAAACACACATTTACATATAGTGCTCATTTCAGACACTTATATGATCACTTTCTAGAAATAGTTTGTATGTTGTACAGATTAATTGATTCATAATAAAAATATCTATAATTCATATAGCAGTTGTATTTATTTCTTGCTATGCATTTCTTTTCAATCCTGCTTTATAAAATTGGGTAGCAAAAAAAAAAAAAGAAAAAAAAAAGAAAAAAATTACAGTCGGGCAATGTCTGTTAATGTTGTTCCATAAATGAAAAAAGAAAGCTGATGCAGTGTTGTCTTACTTTCATAAATTATGTCACACACTTTGTTTCAAGTATCAGGCTGAAAAGAATAAAGGTTAATACAACTCCAGTTTAGACTCAAATTAGAAATAGCCATCAGTACTTTAGACAGCGTCACAAACCAATGAACGTCAGAAAGAAATAGCACATGTGTGAGACTCGCTGGACTTACGGCTTTTGGTTTAAATGGTGGCTGAACTTCCCTGTGCTCCAGCTTCTCCCAGTCCATGTAACGGAAGAAGCCATGTTCCCTGATGTCTCGCTCACCTTCCGGACCGCAGCCCAGACGCTTGCCTGGGTGTTTGGTCATCAGCTGAAACAGAGAGAGCCACAGCGATGAGAACACTGGGATAATCATCTGACACCCAGTCAAGATAGGTGACCCATTTATTTTAAATCCCTTAAACATGGTGCTATTTGTTTGCTTGTTTTGTGCAAAAAAAAAAAGTTTGTGGATGAGGCCATAGTATTTTTATAATAAAAATACTATTTTTTTAATAAGTTACATTTTTGTTCAAAATTATGTTAAAATTACATAAAAGCTGCCTTACATTGCCCCATTTTCCAGAAGCAGCGGCTAGCACAAATGGTGCTTTTTTTTGTCATTAGTTTGTCCTTAAATAGTGTTTGTTCACCACAGATTCACAAGAAAATTAACAAGGACCATATCTACAATTGCGCTGCTTGCATCATAAATACCTCTTCAATAGTTAACCTTTAAAACCTCTATTTTACAATATCCTGCACAACACTGTACGGTCTCATGTAAAAGTACTTGTATAGCCTGTCTTATGAGTATAGATAAGTATGTAATAGTATATCCAAGTTATGCATAGGTTTTTTAAAAAAAGTTCTTATGTCCAATGTTGTGTTTGTATTAATTATGTAGCACCGTTGTCCTGCAAGACATGACATTTTGCTCCTCTGTATGTCCACAAATGTAGCTGAATGACAATAAAGCTTGACTTGAAATTGAGAATTGGATCGAGAATTTTTCATCCTGGATTAATTGTAGGAAACTAAAAAAAGGACTTGTTTTTACCACTCTGATGTAAATGTGCACACATTTCTATCCAAATAGCTTGCAAAAGTTTTTTTTTTTTTTGCAGGATAGGCACCCTTTAATGTCTGCAAAAACATGGTTTATTTAAAGATATTTAAGTAATCAACATAATAGGTACAGTAATAATAATAATAATAATAATAATAATAATAAATATAATAATAATAATAATAATAATAATAATAATAATAATAATAATAATACATCCTTTCATTTATATAGCGCTTTTCTGGGCACTCAAAGCACTTTACACATAAGGGGGAATCTCCTCATTCACCACCAGTAATATTATACGTATAGTAAATTACTTGACAAGATTTTGTCGATCAGATTTTATTTTAATAGGAGGGTTAATTCTGGTTGCAATTCACTGTCATTATACTGACAAGTGACACGTTTATAATTGACAGTAGAGCATATGGCATGTGTCATTAGAACAATACAGGGGTGAGTAAATAATGATTATCCCTTAAAGGGCATCTATGATGAAAATCATCTTTAGTAAGCTGTTTGGACAGAACTGTGTGTAGGAATAGTGTGTCCACAGTCATATTGGGGTGATATAAAGACAATAAGTCTTATTTTTGAAATTTCCTGACGTTAAAATAAGATCCCAATCTTTCCCATATTGAGGCTTACCGCAACGTGACATAGGAGCGCAGTTTTCCCACCGACTGGATTGATTGACATCCGCGTATTAACATATCTCCGTAGTAACGCGTATAATCATATCAACAACAGGACGTGCGCAAAGCAACTCGGATTAAAAGATCTGTTCAGCTCTCTTTGATCATCAAGAATGAGTTTTACAACTTTAAAAACAACATTTATAAAAGAAGACGCTTCAATCCCGGTTTGTAGATGTTAAATGAGGTTATTTTGTACATTAACATAACAGATATCCTTACAGCAGTGGATTTAACATGTATCCTGTCACATTTGCAGTGCAAAAATAATGCGAGTCACACACAACATTGTGTGTGACTCATCGATGCAACTCCACAACAAATACATCAAATAATCATTGGGAAAGTTCTCACTGTAGTATTTCTCACAAATGTTACATGAGATCTGTTCCTTCATGTCTGTCACTGTGATGTTTATCTGACGCAGCCAAGACTGAGATTGCGGCACACTCAGAGAACTGGGGAGAACTAATTACAGGCACAGGCAACAACAACAGCTACATTGTGATTAGAGCAGTAAATTCCAACATCCAGAAAGGTATAATAAATCTGATGGATGTTTTGAGCTGAAACTTTATGTTGCAACACAGGCTCATTCTGAAAACGTAGTCCCGTGGACGTTCCTGGAGACCGCAATGCAACCAGTTTGTCCAGTTAGCTCGTCGTGTACGTCGGCGGACTTGAGGTGCAGATAGCAGCTGACCACGACAATGATAAAGGGTTAGAATCCGCCGAACAGTTCCAGAAATCAGGTAAGACAAAAACAGAATCCGAAAAATAAAATGAACAAGTAAATAACGGTGAGAATGTGGTACTATTCAAAAACGTGGTCAAAATCAGACGAGGGATTTTCTTTTTCTGGACAGCTTTTCTAAATCTTTGGTTGGGTTTAAGGAAAGAGGAGGGTGGGTCAGTCGATTGGCTTATCGCCCAGTCAATCACAAGTCACTCGACAGCGGCCTCTAGTGGGTTTACACGAGAACAGCATGGGCGCGAACAGCACTCACGAGAGACATTTGAGATACAAAAAACGCACAAAGCGGCCTCTTGTGGATTCGTGAAAACAAAAACTGCAAAAAAACGTACCTCCCGGGACGTTTTTTTACTGTCTCCTGAAATGTCCACGGGACCAAGTTTTCAGAATGAGCCTGGGTTGAACTTTACAGAGACATTCTGGAGATACAAAAAAACTTATCTTAAATCTTGAAAAAGGGGTAAAATAGGTGTCCTTTAAAACACATTTAATTTAGGCCTTCTGACTAAACACATATTGACCTTGTTACAGGATAAACAGACAGTTCTGTCCACCATACCACACAATTTGTATACAGTACATGACATATTTTTATTAATGCGAGTATGTCATTAATCATGATTAATGTGTAGCACAACAAGCCCAAATATTTTAT
This sequence comes from Danio rerio, assembly GCF_052040795.2. Classification (NCBI taxonomy): domain Eukaryota; kingdom Metazoa; phylum Chordata; class Actinopteri; order Cypriniformes; family Danionidae; genus Danio; species Danio rerio. The sequence continues at coordinate 34,833,056 of NC_141023.1, read as the reverse complement.
TCAAAACAGCTACAGACTGGCCATAGTTCAAGAGTTTTGTTCAATAATTTTATTTTATGGGTCAGAAATGCATGTTGCATTAACATCCCAGGAGGTGGTAAACACTAAACCCACAGCAATGAGAATGTGATTACAGTTTTTAGGTCAAATAACTTTTTCTTTCCAGCTTTAGCACTGTCTCCCTTCATCAACTTACTTTTGTGCACACACACACACACACATAGAGTACCCATAGCTTTTTTTCCCTTTCACTGACAGCTGTTTTATTCCCCGGTAGAACATGCTATGTTGAATATAACAAAATTGTTTGGCTATTTTATTCCAGTGAGTGACTTTAGCGTGTGTAGGAGAGATTAGGCGAGGGGAAAAGCTCAACAACTTGCCGCTTTTTCTTCAGCGCCTCAGTGCGCATGAAAAATTGATGGCAGCAGAGAAAGTCTTTCCAAGCTCTTGTAAGGCATAGGTGGAGGTGCTGGTGGAAGGGAAGGCACATGACTCTGCTGAATGCTGGAGCATTAACCCTCTCTGGATCACGAAGGCCTATGCTGAGACGGGGTCAGCTGGGTCGGGTCAGGTCAGGCTAGGCTGGATCATTCCCTGACACACAGTGTCGTCTGGACTCATGGTGTTTGCTAAGAAGTGTGTGCTCTACTGCCCTCGGATGCTTTGTCATCATTGTCATCATTAATGTATACAGCAGGGGCAGGACTCACTCACTCAGTGTGTGGCAGAGCTGACATGAGCAGCTGGACCAATGCTGAGCCACAGAGACACAGCTGGCTAATTCTCTCTCTGCATCCGTTTGTCCATCCATCCAGCCACCCATACATACTGTCTATCCAAAAAACATCTATTTATCTATCTGTCTTTTCATCCAACCATCTCTGCATTGTTATATTAATTTATTCTATCTGTCCGGCCACATATCTGTCAGTCTTATGTTTATGGTAATATCTGTTCTATCCATCAATCTATTTGTACATCCACTCATCTGTCTGTCTATCAATACATTGCTTGTTCTTTCTTTTGTTACGTTTATCCATCTCCCCATTCACCCATTTATCTATCTATCTATCTATCTATCTATCTATCTATCTATCTATCTATCTATCTATCTATCTATCTATCTATCTATCTATCTATCTATCTATCTGTCTGTCTGTCTGTCTGTCTGTCTGTCTGTCTGTCTGTCTGTCTGTCTGTCTGTCTGTCTGTCTGTCTGTCTGTCTGTCCGTCCGTCCGTCCGTCCGTCTGTCTGTCTGTCTGTCTGTCTGTCTGTCTGTCTGTCCGTCCGTCCGTCCGTCCGTCCATCCGTCCGTCCATCTACCTATACGTTCATCTATGTATCTATCTGTCTGTGCGTCCATCCATCCATCCATGTACCTATCCATCCATCTACCTATTCATTCATCCACCATCCAACCATTTATCTATCCGTTCATCCATCCATTTTTCCATCCATCGATTTTTTCGTCCATCTTTCAATCCATCCATCCATCCATCCATCCATCCATCCAAAAATTGCTAAAAGTAGTTGTGTACAGTCTACTACATGAGCAAACTTACAACAGTCTGAAATAAATTCATGGTTTTTGACCATACATTTTTGACAAATACATTTTGACCATAAATAAATAAATGCAACATTTTCTGAAGGTTTGTTTAGTGTTTGAACAAAACTGAGGTGTTTTTCATCCATATTATCATTATAAGAGACAAAAAATGGTACATGTACTAAATATATGAGACAAAACATTAAAGTAATACAGTTATTTCAGACAGCTTCAAGTGTGAAAGAACAAAACTATAAAGGTTGTAGGTAACAAATTATTTAAAGCAAGAGTTATCAAATAGCGGCTTACTGTATTCCCTGTCTGTTTTTAAGATATTGGCTGCTAACTTATAAAGTACATATTATGATCTTATCCTATCACTAATCCTACTATACCTAAAGTGACGACCCTAATAACTATTAGTAGGCAGGAAATTAGAAGTTTATTAAGCTAAAATTTTTAGTTAATGGTTTGTTATTAGTGATATACAGTATTAATCAAAAATACAACTATTCATTAATTTATAAACTCCATCTAGCCATCCACCCATGTCAGTTGTTTTCTGTTTGGCAGAGTGCTCATGTTTTACAGTCGTCCTTCTCTGAACGACAGAGGCGCAGTGTAATCCGACAGCGAGATTCAGGAGAGCCTCTAGAGGCCGACTAAAGCCAAAAACACAAGTGACCTGGAGCATCAGAGTCAAGTCAATTGCTTTATCTCTTCCCCCTGGTCCTCTTCAGCCCACTACAGAGAAGTGTGGCAGGAGTGTTCTTCAGAGAATTCAGCACTGATGCTCTTCAACTTTAACTCTACTCTGAGTTAGTGACGCTCACGCCGCTGCTCACATGAAAGACTGAAACCTGTGGGACTTCATGCCCCATCACTGTCTAGTCAAATGAACCTGAGATGGTTCATGACCACAGGTTCACTCTTCAAATGAAATGCTCTTTTAATAGCCTTTGAACTATTGGATTTCCAGGATTTTTCTAGCTTTCATGCGCACCACATAAGAATTCACACAGGAAAATGATTCATCAACAACAAACTGAATTTTTAATCGGTTTCAAAGTGTTATACTCTATGTGCTTTGTGTACATTGGAGCTGCAGAATACTGAGGAAAAATAGACCATACCATATTTAGTTTTTCTGTGATAAATGGGTCAAAGATGAAAAGGTTTTTTTATTCAAGATTCGAAACAACAAAAGTGCACGGCAGCTTTATTTCCCCTTTGCGTTTGAAAGTTTCCTCTTTAATCTGTATTTCCTCTTGTATGGATGGTCACATTTTTTCTAGCTCAATCTTTATTTAATTCAGTAGTTCATATACCCCCAAAATAATAGTATGCAGGCATATTTAACTCTATTAAGTATTATTTGATGGCATATTAAATGATTCACAGTGTAATTTCAAAATACAAATAATAATTTTGTATTTGCTATATGTCTGCTGTATCTTTCAAACCAGTACTTTTATAATAATAATTATATATATATATATATATATATATATATATATATATATATATATATATATATATATATATATATATATATATATTATACACACACACACACACACACACACACACACACACACACACACACATATATACATATATATGTGTGTGTGTATATATATATATATATATATATATATATATATATATATATATATATATATATATATATATATATTTATATATATATATATATATATATATAAATATATATATATATATATTTATATATATATATATATATATATATATATATATATATATATATATTTATATATATAAAATAATTATACATATATATATATATACATATACATATATATATATATATATATATATATATATATATATATATATATATATATATATACATACATATACATACATATATATATATATATATATATATATATATATATATATATATATATATATATATATATATATATATATATATATATATCCATCCATCTAAAATAAAAATTGTTATAAATGTTATATATTTTATTCAAATTTGACTATTTTCTGTATGTAATTTAAAAATCATTTAACAAACAAATGTATAATATGCTTAAATGGGTGGAAAAATACATATATATAACACTTTTGAGTAGACAGAAAAACTATTTAAAACCTAAATATTTTTCAAACAATATTTTACGCTTTTTTTTTTTAAACTCCCTGTTTTAGGTGGTCACTTGTATGTGCAAAATCACTTCAGAGGTTTTGTGGCATCTAAAATATTGAAAACCCCTATTTTCACTTAAGTCACTTAAGCAAAACCAACACAAACACAAAAATCTGTACTCTGACACCATTCACTCTAATCAATAAGCTGAGAAATACCAGGATACTGTTTAACATAGACCATTTTGAGGGATGTAAACAAAAACAATGTTCCCAAAGTATTTTCTGGTTTACATTTTTAATTTCTATAGCTTGCTCAAAAAAGAGCCACATATTGATAAATAATGTTATGATAGCTGTTTTAACATTAAGTTATGATTGAATTGCCTCTTGTTAGTTATGAAATAGTTTTATAACAAGCAGAAACTGTTTATAGGCTAATTACAGTACATATCCAAATTGATATAGTCTAGAACTCTCTGTTTGTCTCAAAAAAGAAGTACATATATTCTATGCCAATAGGATGAGTTAATGATAGGTTCATTTTCTTTATTGCGTGAACTACACCTTTAACGAATAAAACAAAAACAATAACAACAATAAAACAAAGAACTATAAAATCAAACATCAATAACAACAACAAAAAGATCTGACTGTTTTAATTTAATTGTGGTGCTCTTATTAATATGTATCTGGAATCCCCCCTCAAGAGATTTTCGATCTTTGACATGTAACCCTTAACAGAACTATGTATGTTAAGATCTGATCAAACATAAATACTTATGAATGTAACTAAGTTGAAATCCAGTGACCTTGGTATTTATATATGTATATATGTATACATGTCTTTTTGGTTATATGTTGTCATTTTAAATTGCTTTTAGTTTAAAAATATATACACATATATGTATTTAAAAAAAGTTGACTCCTCTTTTACATTAGCAACATTTAAAACAGTGTCAGAAACAGGCGTTAAACTGAACTTGCATCATATTCTGCATTCAGATGGCTTGACAGATGGCTGGAGAATACCACTGTACTGTTAGTGTATGCTGACAAGTGCTTACACAATCACAGCATATGCAAAAAGAAAGAGGAAAACAGACATAGAGAGAGAAAGTGAGCGCGAGTCTGTGTGCGAGCTCTAGATTGGCCTTAGTCATGGCGTATCAGCCCGTATCAGGCTTGCGTCCCAAGCCTCTCTCAGCGGTGTGCTGGGCTGTGTTCCATATCAAAGAACCACAGCATCCCACTTTAATCCTCCCGTATCAGAGCTGTACACTCCATCAACACTGATAATACTCTTCAATTAGCACTCAGAGCACCGCAGTCCCCCATATCTGCTGTAACTGCTGCTGCACGAGCACTTCCTGCAGTACCCCATCCCCTGCTTCTGTCAGCTTCATTAAACCAGTCCTCAAACGCATCCTTCGCTCCTTTTTTTTTTTTTTAACAGAATTAATTCAATACTAAATTTAAGTGCTTTATCATCCCCTTATATGCTGTGTTTCAAACTAAGGTTGCTGTAGCATAATTATGGTATGCAATGGAACTTTACTGTAGATTTGTGTTCTGCAGATGCTTTAATACAAAATTAAACATGCATTGCATTTAAACTAATGCTTTACAATAGGATTGTGTTAGTTAATGTTATTGAATGTATTTATTAACATGAACAAACAATGAACAATGCATTTACTACAGTATTTCTTCTTTGTTAATGTTAGTTTTTGGGAAAAGTTGTTCATTGTTAGTTCATGTTAACTTAAAGTACACTAAAAATAATTTTGTGACGTATTTTGTATTTAACAAGTGTTTTCTGTTTATTTACGATTGTGAATTGTATTATGGGATGTTGAGTTTAACAAAAGTTTAACAAAATGGCTTTTATTGACATTTTAGTAGTTTGAACTGAAATAACGTATAAGATACAATATACTGAATAGAGAAATTGGTCTGTCCAAAGTTTTTTTTACCGTAATATACAGTACAACATAAACACACACAATATGCAATTTTAAACTATTAAAAATAGTCATAAAAGTCACTTTGTAAAAGGTAAAAGTTGTTGAAAAAAGATTAAGATTCCATAAGACAATTTAAAAGCATAAATGAACAAACAAAAAGTTCAGATGGAAAACCCGCTTAATGCCACTTCCGCCAAAATTGAGATAATAACATTGAGTGAAAGCGTTAGGCACATGTTCAACAAATATTTTTGCTTCAAATTATCTAAATCGCAGCGTCAGCACATTCAGAAATAACAGTTTGATGGAAAAAGCCTCTAAATGAATCTTGCCTTTGACAACAAAAGCTGCTATGTACCGAGAACCAATCAGAAGGCGCGAATCGAATCATATGTTTTAAATGTAACAGCGTGCTGATATGCCGGCATTTATGTGTAGACTATTTTATTCCGCTTAGATTAAAAAAATAGAGTTTGATAAACTGTATAAGCCTGTCGGACTGTCAGTGAATGGCAAATAAAAACGTCTTTGGATGTAAAAACGTAAATGGATGCTTTAATGATAAACAAGAGATGAAAAAGAGACCAAGACCTTGAGTGATAATGAATTAATGAATGACAGTTCTAAAAATTTAAGCGATTTTTTAAAAGATAAACATAATGTTTAAATATATACAGTACAAACTTTAAAACCACTTATTTGACAATTTTTTGTATTTTGTAGTTTGTGAAATGTGTTTTATGTTTGGTAAAATAATTTCTAAAAGCATCTTTAGTGATTTTTCACGTCTTTTCCCAATAAGTGGATTTAGTGGTTTTTGCAAAAAAAAAAAAAAAAAAAAACACTGGTGGATTTAGCTGGTTTTGATGCAAAAGAAAATCAACCTTGTTAAAAACCAAAGAACTGTCTAAAGTAACAAAAAAGCTATTTTATGTACTAGCTATTAACCTTTTAATTATCTATAAAATGAAACTTCTAACCCTAATTATAGGAGCATATTACAGGAGCATATAGAAAATGCTCATTTACAAAAACAGAGGTCTGATGGATTTAGAGGGTTTTGCATCTGAACTCTTCAAATAAATAAAAGAAATAATAAATAAATAAACATGATACATATTTTTCTAACTGTATGTTAACAAGCAGTGTAGGTTGTTTTCTCATGACGCCATTGATGACGTGCGAAATTCGGATGAAGGGCAGGAAGTGTTTCTTCTACATAAGAATCGCTAACAGAACCTCAAAATGTTTGTTTTATGTTGTTTAGAATGGTAAAAATCAGCCAAAATAAGACATGCCAAACACCTTTTAGAGACTTCCAAAAGTTTTTGTTCATAAAGAGGGGGAAGTTCAAGAAACTGGTACCACCAATAAATATTAAATACAGGTCTAGCTATGTGTTTAAATATGTTATTGTGTTATATAAAAATCAGATGCAAACACCACCACACTTATACAAAACCCAACAGGATACAAATACCCTGCCATGTAATCGCTGAAATTAAAATATCGGTCTTGTTTAGCAATAATGCAACTCTTTACTGGCATTTCGGCAGAATAAACAACCATAACATTAACATCCACTGTATATGTGCAGCAGTGGTGCACATATTCGACAGAACAAAAAAAAGAAATGTAACTCTTGTGACAAAACTAGACTGTTATTATCGTGGAGCACTTTTTTCGCCCCTACAAATATAAATAAACAATATTGTAGACTACCTACAGTTTTGCTTTCATCTGTTATTTCATGTTGTCAGGTAGATATCTGCATGGTGAAAAACCAAAGGAAAATATAATAAACATGGGATTTATTATGGGGTTTTTGAAGCACATCGTAAAGTGTGTATGTGTTCTTCGCTAATGAATACTACAGAATACTGTAGCATAGTAAACTGATAAACTGTAATAAAAACTGTAATGTTAGTGTAAACTGTGGTGCATTGTCATGATGTATAATTATAGCGTAGAGAATTGAAACCTACTGAATAATTTTTTTATTACTACAGTTGTGTTTAATTAAAGCAACAATATAAATAGTACGGTATATTAATTAAAATAATTGTCTATAGTATGTTTGCAAACACTATAGTATTTACTATAGAGTATTTTTTCATGTAACATAACAGCTTATACATTATTTACCACCTCGATGACAGGCAAATATATTGGAGTTCGGTAGAAAACTCAGCCATCTTCATGATATAAGGATCATACCCAACATATGTGCTTATTTTCTATTTATATCTACTTTGAAATATGATATAAATCACAAAAATACAGACTTTCCTCTGTCTCCCATTCATTTTTTACTTCCTGCCCTCTATCTGAATTTCGCACGTCACCAGAACCACGGGATTTAGAAAAACCTATATTAATATATCAGTATATTTTAGCAGAGCAGTGTGCTAATAATGTACAGATTTTATAATTATAATAATGATAATTCAGGGGGCTAATAATTCTGACCTCAACTGTTCAGTAATGAGAAATTTAATGTTAGTTGAAGTTTTATACATAAGGAGGCTAAAACCCAGTATACATCACTTATTTCCTCAACATCAGACACACCATCATTCATGGCATTTTGTGCTTCTAATATCTCTTTAGCATCCACAAATTGTTTCATTTTGCTTATTGTGACTATTTATTTATGACAACTACTAATTCTAACAATGAAATATACACGCATTTAGAAAAAAGTATGGGTACTATACAGTTAAAATATGTTTGGTGCTTGTTTAAACTACTTTGTTTCTCAACTTTTATTTTTTTAGGTATTTTTGGGACAACTTAATAGTTTTATGTTCAATCCACTTAAATTTGTGAAAACTAATAAGCTAACTTTATTTCTTCATGTTGTCACAACAACTTGATTGTGTGGAACCCAGCATTTTTTACAACGTAGTTGAGGTTTATTTTAAGAAAGTAATTAAACTACAGAATGTACAAATAGTCAAAATGATGGCTTTGGCAGTTCTGCATGTTATGCTAATGAATATTTACCGGCCACTTTATTAGGCACACCTTACTAGTACTGGGTTGGACCCCTTTTGGCTTCAGAACTGCCTTAATACTTTGTGGCATAGATTCAACAAAGAACTGGAAATAAAATTCAAAGATTTTGACATGATAGCGTATCGCATTTGCTGCAGATTTGTTGGCTGCACATCCATGATGTGAATCCATTCCACCACATCCCAAAGGAGCTCTATTGGATTGAGCTCTGGTGACTGTGGAGGCCATTTGAGTACAGTGAACTCATTGTCATGTTCTAGAAATCAGTCTGAGATGATTCGCGCTTTATAACAAGCCGTGTAATTCTGCACTGTAGTAATAAAGGAATGGACATGGTGAGCAACAACACTCAGGTAGGCTGTGGCGTTGACAAGATCCTCAGCTGTAACTAATGGGCCCAAAGTGTGCCAAGAAAATATCCCCCACACCATTACACCACCCCCACCAGCCTGAAACATTGATACAAAGCTGGATCGATCCATGCTTTCATGTTGTTGAAGCCAAATTCTGACCCTACCATCCGAATGTTTCAGCAGCAATCGAGACTCATCACGCCAGGCAACATTTTTCCAATCTTCTATTGTTCAATTTTGGTGAGCCTGTGCAAATTGTAGCCTCAGTTTCCTGTTCTCAGCTGACAGGAGTGGCACCCGGTGTGGTCTTTTGCTGCTGTAACCCATCTGCCTCAAGGTTGGACATGTTGTGCGTTCAAAGTTGCTCTACTGCATACCTCGGTGTATAACGAGTGGTTATTAGAGTTACTATTGCCTTTCAATCAGCTCAAACCAGTCTGGCCATTCTCTTCTGACCTCTGGCATTTTTGCTCACAGAACTGCCATTCACTGGATATTTTCTCTCGTTCTGACCATTCTCTGCAAGCCCTGAAGATGGTTGTATGTGAGAATCCAAGTAGATCAGCAGTTTCTGAAATACTTAGACAAGACCTTTTGGTCAACCAACAACCATGCAAAATTCATTCAAAGTCACTTACATCACACGTCTTCCCCATTCTGATGCTTAGTTTTAACTGAAGCAGCTCGTCTTGACCATGTCTACATGCCTAAACGCATTGAGTTGCTGCCATGTGATTGACTGATTAGAAATGTGCGTTAATATGCAGTTGGACAGGTGTACCTATTAAAGTGGCCGGTGAGTGTATTTAAGGCACTTATGTAATGGGAATGCATAAAAAAAATGTCTGTGCTGCTAAAAAAAAGCCCCATTTACACATGGCATTATCAATCATCAAACACCTGGCTGCTTTATCAATCTGATAAAATGTGGACGATGCTAAGGTATAAACATACTTAATACGTTTTAAGCAATGGCTTGTCCATGCCCACTTTTAGATGTATTTGTAAAAACACAACCAATCAGACTGCTTTCGTAGTGTATGGATGATGTTCATATGAATGTGTTCATACTTTCTACCTAAAGATTAAAACAAACAATCACAGCAAACTAGTTGTATTCAAGTATTAAAGCTCACAGACTATAATCTAAATAATATTGCATATCTACATGATTTCTGCTCACTCATAATTGTGTATCATAGGTTTGTTTATTAGATAGTATGCAACTTTATTGTCGCACTTTAATGGAAAAGTGATGTAGAGCATGATGAAAAAAGAGGGAAGGGACGAAATCAGAACACAAGTGATCATGAGAGACGCATTTGAACATGTTAATACCAGATGGAAACAGGGCGCAGGTTTTGAAACATGCATGCAACATCTGTATACATCAATATATACGTCATGCCTTATAGAGGGTTTAATGCTCTCTCTGAGCTGTTCTCTGCAATCTCTCAATGTAAGTGGCACAAATGAATATTCCCTCAGTCTGCGTTCAGTGCATAAATGCTCAAATGTACATCGCCTCAAACTAAAACCCCTCCAGGCTCTTCAGAGGCAGAAGAAGAGGATTTATGTTTGCTTTTTTACGGCAGAATAAGGCATCAACATTTTGATTACGACAGGTTCAATTTATCCATCCGTCCTCTGAAAGTCACAAGGCCAGACTAAATTAGTCATTCAATTACTGTGCTGGAAGAACGATTGCTCCGCTTGGTTAAGGGAAATACCTCATTTATATTGCATAGCTCCATTGTAGCTTTCCCGGCAGCTCTCTGCGCCTAAAGCTGCGCTTGTCCAAACTTACAGGATTTTCCAATCTGTCTTAAATGTCAAGGATTCATTTAGTATTCCTGCTCTATTTTGGGAGATTGTTGGGGAGAGAGACCTTCAAGATCTGAAGCACTTGCTGCACTGCAGAATGAAGCTATTAGGGAAGTTCAGCAAGCGCTTACAGCTGAAACTATGGAGGACGGAGAGAGACAAGACAATGAGCTCTGCAGACAAACCGGGAGAAGACGAGCAGAATAGGACAAGCATCTACATCTATAGGGGAAAACAAGAGAGAAAATAAAAGGTTGGAGAATAGAGAAAGACTGAGGAAATAGCAAAAAGGAGAGGAGGGGTCTTTTGTTTATAAGGCTTAACCCAGCAGTTTGCTGCATTTTCATGAAGCCAGTCAAAAGGGGCAGCATTCAGATTCTGAACGCAGAGGCTTGATTCATTATTTAATGCTCACATTAGCATGAATGTATTAGAGCGCAGATCCCTCTGGAGACACCTGCTCTCACATCTCCCTTTCCACTTTGTATTCCAGAACTTCTTGTTCTCCTAAGACCAAGATTTCTATTGTCCTGACTTGAACATCACCCAAAGGAATGTTGGCTAGAAGCTGATCAAAGCCAAGGGAAAATCTACCTTTCATTTAAAGTGAAAGTAAATTTTTCATTACATTTTGCACAAAAGACTATTTTAAGATAATTTAGTGTTGTGACATTTGAGCATTTGCGGTAACTTTAGAGCGTAAATCTGTTTATGACTAAATTAAAGCCAGTGGAAAAAACAGAACTCATACGATGTGTATATTTTAAACATGATTTTTGTGTTACATAAATTTTGAAATTAAAACTACACTGTCATTGTTTTTTTTGGAAGTTGAAGTGCTTTACAGAGATTAACCATGAAATAACAGACATTAAATTACAGAAATTTATCAAGAAATAACAGACGTTAAATTACAGAAATTTACCAGAAATTAAAATTTAAGGAAATTCATGTAATTTAACGGCTATTATTTTATGGTAAATTTCTGTAATTCAATGGCCGTTATTTAACTTTTTTTGGCACCCCATTTTAATTTAAAATAACAGTTTTTTTTTTGTTTTTTGTTTTTTTTGCAGTGTACGTACAAATGCTATTTACATTTTTATTTACTAATTTTTGGTTAGGAGAACTGGGAAATTAAAAATGCTATGTGACTTTACTGAATGAGCACTACGTCTGACAGATCACACTATGTTGTTCTTTTCTTTTTCATTTATTTAAAACCTGTTTTCAATCATTTTTATTCTTTGTTGTTTTTAACGTATTGTTTCTTTTATTCTTGATTATGTAAAGCACTTTGGATTACCACTGTGTATAAAATGTGCTATATAAAACTCACCTTGCCTTACATTGCAAGAGAAAATAGCTATAACTTTGGTAATCAATCAATCAATCAATCAATCAATCAATCAATCAATCAATCAATCAATCAGTATTATTATTATCAGCATTATCAAATAATAATTAACAAATATTAATAGCATAATTATTATAATGTAATATGTAATAATTTACCTTCAGCACATCATCATGACTTTAAGCATTTTATTCTTATTCTTATTATTAGTGCATTACTGTAATGAGAGCTTTAGTACATTTCTGCAGTTTAATAGTATAAAAATGTAAATATATTTTGTTAAAAATCATGGTTTTTACAACTACTACTACTGATAATAATAATAATAATTCTAAGACCACTACTACTATTACTATTAAATTAATACTACCACTACTAATAAAACCATTACTAATAATACTAATACTACAATTAATAATAATAATACTAAGGCCACTACTAATACTACTCCTATTAGGACTAAAGCGGGTCGCATATTGGATGCGCCACACGGCGGTGCGACATGCTCGCACATGACAGTTGGAAGTATCGCACACCACACGTGCACATTCACATGTTAAATTTAACTTGAAACTATTTAGATGGCACTCGATAGCGGCAGAAATATGAACAGTGACCTGAGTCATGGCAGGGTGCCGCTGACTTGGGCGCCGACCCTAATAAAAATCTATGCTTAGAATTCGAAAATGCATGGCGCCGAGCAGCGCATCTGGTGTGTGACCCCCTAGATTACCAATACTAATACTATTATTATTATTACTACTATTACTACTACTACTACTACTAATAATAATAATATTATTATGTTATTAATAATATTACCAATACTACTACTACTACTACTACTACTACTAATACTACTACTACTAATAATAATAATAATAATAATAATAATAATAATAATAATAATAATAATAATAATAATATATTTGGATTATGGCAATAGTAACTTTGTTAAAATATAAAATAAAAATACGATTTTTGATTGATGGTAATGAGAACAATAATGGGCACCACAGACTTTTTCCTATCTTGTTCATATATATTTCTTTTTATTTCAAGGGCTTGACATATGGCCCAGACGTACTGACAGGTTTGGTGAGATGCACCCAGAAAAAACAGATGCACCGTGTCTCCAGCACCATAATAATGTACCCACATCCTTCATGGCACAAAGCCCGGATTCATTCTTATACAAAACTCTTTTCTCCTTTTTCTCGGCAGCCATATGCTCCACTCTGGCACCGCAGTGACAAGGAGAGAGAACAGAAACATGTAAAGAATAAGCAAATAGGACAGAGCTCCCTTTCAAGCACTTTTCAGGGAATACGCTTTACCATTGACTAAGACGCCCCTGACATTCTGCGGCTTTTTGTCGGGCTTTGTTGGGGCTTTATCTCCGAAAACAAAACATCAAGAGAAAAAAAAAAAAGATATCCATTCAAAACCAGTCTAGCCATGCTCCAGTAAAAGCAGCAGACTAACAGAGTCGAGCTCCAGGGTCCTGAAAACAGCCAAGAGTCATTGGCATTCCCACCGAGTGCAGTCTAAGGCCGTGTGTTTGTGTGCTTTTATCTGCAGGAGGGAAGATCTCTCAAATAAAGAATTAGATCATGTGTACTCGCAGCTTCACCTGCCAGCGCTCCAGTCTGAAGCAGCACCGGCTTGCTAATAACAGAGAGGGAGAGACACTGAATGAAGTGTATAAAGAGAGAGAGAGAGGCAGACAGAACTGGCGCTTTTTGAGATGGCCGTGACGTGCATATTGATAGTCTGGGTCAGAGGTTGTGGTATTTTTCAATGCAGCTCAGAGCAAACTGCGATGACCACTGCTGCTACGAATAAGTGATTCATAACGCATCACACGAGGTCATATAATTACTGGACATTTTCATTCAAAGCCGTGAACTGCACAGACGGTCACCTTGAAAATATTTTCAGTACTTTCAGCAGGGACGCGCTGATGAGGTGGACTGTATCCGCACCCTTTGGGGATCGTGAGTCACCATGAACTCAATTTGACCCCTTTGGGTTTGGGTTTACTCAGGACGAGTGGTCAAGATGTAGCTTGTTAGCATGACCTTCTTACCCAGCAAACAATTCTGTGTTTAATAGACATCTAACAGACATCTAAACGTAGACAGCTTGGCTAAAACAAGGCTAAACTTGGGCTGAAAATCTAATAGACATCTAAGAATAGATCTAAACTAGACTAGTCGTCAAATAGACAAATTAGACAGACTTTATATGTGTAGGCTTTCATTTCTGTTTATTTTTTTTGGCCTGCTCTTAGACGTCTATTAGATTTTGAAAGCTAAAGTCTAGCTCTGTTTTAGCCAAGACGTCTATTAGATATCTATTAGACATTTTTTAAAACAAAAATGCCTGCTAGGTAGCCTCTGCTGGTAGACGTTGAAGTACATAAAGGATATGCAGGTATTAGAGATGCGTGGATCAGCTGAAATGACACCCGAAACCGCGGCTTTATACTAATAATTTAATTCTTTGTTTTAGGCATGATGATAGGTCACTGTAAAAATTAACAGCAGATTCAATGAGCTATAATCTCGGATAGTAAAATAATATGTTAATCTTGAACTTTTTTAAACGAACATTTATTCATAAAAACGAAAGTTTGTCTTTAGACAGTATTTTCTTCATTTTAAATAGATACGGAAAGTAAAAAAAAGACTTTTTCGCTTTTCCAGATACAGGAACAAGATAACAAAAAGAGTGCAATTTCAGCCTAAATGGCAGCTATGTTGTGTTTACTTGGCCCTTTTCTTCACACTGTGCAAAAACATAACAGCATCTACTGTGCCTAAATTCAGGCGATTCCGCCTCACCTCCAAAACGCGGCCAGCTGCACTGAATGAGCGTTCGATCGCACCGCTTGTTGTAGGAATGAACAATATTCTCCTAGCAAGGCACTGCAGTCATGACAATAAGCGATCGTGTTTCTCCCAGAACGATAGCAGATTTTCCTCTGATGACTTCTCCAACTGAAATTTTGAACAGTAGACTCCTCTTGCACTTCGTCCATTTTTTTGGGCATCTCATCTTCCCATTCTGCAGAGCCCACTCTCTGCTTTTTCGCTGGTCAACTGCCATGTCCTGCTACATCCACCCGGAACAACCCACAATTAATCATAATGTATTTTTTTATTACCCGACCCGCGGATTATCCGCATCGCCGTGGATATAACCATCATCCGCGCATCACTAGTAGGTACTGATGGATGTTTTGCTATTAATAGTCATTTAAAAGAAGGCATGTGTCAAATAATTAAATATAGTGTATTAATTTTTGGATTACAGCAATGCAACATGGCAACTTCAAGGCACAGTTAACCCAAAAATAAGCATTCTGTCACCATTTAGTCACCCTCCACCTGTTTCATACGTTTTTTTTTTTTTTTTTTTTTGCCAGCCACTGTCCTACTATAGATGTAAATGGTTTTCAAAATTCTTCAAAATGCCTAATTTTGTCTTCAACAGAAAAAAAAAGTTTTTTTTGCATGAAAGATATGGTCTTTTTATAATATTTTTGGCGACACCGGACTTTTGACAGCATTCAATATGTAGCTATTTTTTAAATGCAGTTTTATTTCATTGTTTGGAAGTGTTCATTTACAAGTGTCAGGTTAACAACTTTTATTCACTATAGGCAATAATTTAATACTAAGATGCACTGGGTCAGAAACTACATTTCTGTTCTTGAAATTACTTCTGCTCACCAAGTCTTCATATATTTATCAAAAAAAAAAAAAAAAAAAGTTAACCCTCTGAGGTCGCCAGATCACACTGGTGTGACGAGCATCTTCCTCAAACACTAAGAACCCTCTGTTCATTTTGGTCACACAAATAGTTATTAGAGACCATTTGAATCTGTTAGATGTCTTTTTTTGTGTACACTCACAATAACAACAAATGTATGCTTTTGCAAAATAAGGAAAATATACAGTGTGCACGTTCTTTCCTTTGTCTCTCCGCGAACTGCTTTTAGAAAGAGTCACTAAAACGGACTGAAACTCCGCGAAAACAAGACATACAGACATGAGACATATATCTATAGAAAGCTTGAATTGTCTACTTTTACATGCATTGTATACAGTAGGGACATACATCTTAGGGGCTCCAAAATCACCTCAGACCCAAGAGGGTTAAAATCTAATATTGTGAAATATATCACAATTCATATTAAGCTTTTGCCATTGTATCACATTCTGTTTCATATGATAAATATGATGTAATATATTCCTGTGAAGTTAAAATTGAATTTACAGCATTATTACTCATTATAACATGTCAGAAATCAATTTGCTGATCAAATAATTACAATAAATATTAAAAATCTATATTTCTTTTTGAAGATAAATGAAAGTGTGCCTGTTGCTGTTACTTTTGATTAATTTAATGCATCCTGAATTGCTTACTGAGTTCTTTTAAATAAATAAATGAATGAATTTTACTTACTATGTATTTGACAAACAAATACTACTGCTGCTATTACTACTAACAATTATGAATTGTGTTAGACTTGCTTAGTGATTAAGGAGTGTGATGTACAGTAAACTGTCTGCTCACCCCTTTACAGATGGCCACAGCCTCCTTGGACATGGATTTGGGATAGGAAACATGGTGCTCCATGATGGACTGAAATAGCTCATCCTCATCCTCGCCATCAAACGGAGGCTAAGAAAAGAGATACAGAAAAAGAAACAGTGAAGATGCTGCTCACTGTTCCTAAAATGGTTTGATCATAATAACATGAATTATGTTGCATTTGCTTGCAATTTTCCCTATTTGTGTCGCTTTAACATCAGTAATTCCAAAGTCATCACCACAAAAGTGCCTCTCTAGTATTGTTTGTTTAGGGCAGACTAGAAACAAGAATTACGAAGTGCTTTTGTCAGGACGGCACAGTAGCACCAGTCTCTGCTGGAAACAATTCAGCCTTTTTTTTTCTCCAGCGTTCAAAGCTTGACTTGTTTCAGAACAATTCATAAATAATTGACTGAGCCCGATAGGCATGAAATACTTGCCGTTCGTCTCGGGAGATTTGCAGAACGTAATTAATAAAAACTGACCTTGAGATAGCAAGAGGTGATTTACTGCAAGCAGCAGAGAGGAAATGAAACGGAGCAAATGAAAGAAAAACAAAAAAAGTGTGTGCCCCTGACTTGAACGCTCTTGATCTAGGTTTTCATAACTCTTACCTGCCCAGCCAGCATCTCATATAGCAAAACTCCAAAAGCCCACCAGTCCACTGACTTTCCATACGGCTGGTAGGCGATGATCTGAAACAGACATGCACAGAGCGTAAGGCGTAAACAGAACCAATTACAAATGGATGACGCTTCAAGGACAACTGTAAATATTAAATTCAGTCCCGCCAGGCGTGCTGTCACTCGTGTCTGAGAGTTTCAGAAGCCCTGAGGTGCTCATGGTGTTTTTAAAATTCATTGCAATGTGCTTTACATACAGTAAAAATGTCTCCATCCTATTATGAAACATGGAGGTGAAGCTTTAAGGACTAGATTCTTTCATTTATACAATATGTCTGGATTTTGGGAGCGTGCTGTTGACATTAATCCATCTCTAGCTCATGCTGCTGGTGTTACACTTGGAGCAGTACCATCTGGTGCTCGATGAACGTGAGATATCTAATCAGCGTAACTCTCTATTGCATGAAGACGCCTCTGGGTAACAAACCAATTTTCTTTACTATGAGCACGTGATGTATATGAGATGCCAATGCAGTTGTTAATATTGAAAGAATGGCTATTTCTGGTAACAATTTTTTAAATAATTTGTTTGGAGACCTTTAAATTATTGTTACATTGTGCACATGTGCTTGCTGTTTTTTAAAATGGGTTTATAATTTTATTTTGTAGGTCTCCAAAATAAAAATAATTTTTTTTTCTCATAATATACATTTTATATCATAACATCTACCAAATGTGTCTTAAAATTAAATTGCAACAATTTTTTACAATATTACTTACATTTAGAGTGACATAAATAATTAATTATGTAGTCAAGTCTCAGTGCCTCCCACAGGTTTGAAATATACTTGTGGTGGTAGCCAGATTGAAACACATCTTTTACCAATTGCACATGGTGACCTACATGTGACAAAAAAAGTGATTTTTAACAATATTTTTTTATTTATTATACACTGTTTCTTTTCAATGAGGTAAAGTTTATTTATTTTTTTTAAGACTGTTGAAATAAAAAAAAAAATCCACAATTTGCTTTACTTTTATTCTTATCAGGAGCCATGTGCACCCACCGACAAGTAAAATCTGCTGCTGACATTTTGTAAAGTAATACCAAAGCATGTTAAGACATGTGAAAAATACTGTATGTAATATATAAACATCAAATTAAAAAATTATTATAACATATTATTAACATATTATTAACATTATATTAGGTTATTAAAAAAAAAAAAAAAAAAAAAAAAAAATATATATATATATATATATATATATATATATATATATATATATATATATATAAGAAATAAATGGCTAAGGAAATAAAACATCTATAGAATAAACATCAAAAATCTAAAAAAAATCTAATAATTAAAAGAATTACAAGTGTTGGTTATTTAAACATGGCAAATTAGTTAATTGACAATTTCTAACTGTGTACAAATATTTTGCAGCCAGTTTAGACGTAATTTCGTCCTCTGAGAAAACAAAAAAGTTCATCCGAGTCAATTAGATCAAAGAATTGATAATATAATGTTTCTCTCAGTCTTGCGGCTGTCAGCTAATAAGCCAATTAAAGTAAATCTGGCTTAAAATAAAAATCTCAACGACTTAGAAAGTGAAACTAAAAGCTGAATCCCGGACATTTTGAGAGATTTAGAAACTCCAGACGGACGCATTTTTAAGTCCCAAAAAGGCGCATCTCTGCGGGTCCTGTAGGTCTCTGCAGAGAACGTGAGATTGTGAGAGTGTTGACGAGGGAGTTCTCGCACATACAACAAAAATTAAGAAAGTGAAACGTGTAGGGCAAGAGGAGATTGGCCACTAGTTAATCGATCGTGGATGTTTGGCCATTGGGTGGATACAAAAAAAGTGTAAAAGGATAATAATAATAAAAAAAAAATGTCACCAAATACACTTGGGCGGCCGTTATATACCTGGGCGGCCCGGCCAAGTAAAGTCTATGTGTGGGAAGCTCTGGGAAGTATTTTTTAACATGCACACATAATCATACATAAAGAAGCCTCAGAAAGTATTTGAATGTCAAAATTATAATAAAACCTTATTTTCTGTGCAATAAATTCAAACTATTTCTGAAAACAAATATTGACAACCCACAAACATTTTTATTGCATTTTCGCTGACACACACACACACACACACACACACACACACACACACACACACACACACACACACACACACACACACACACACACACACACACACACACACACACACACACACACACACACACAC
Organism: Danio rerio; assembly: GCF_052040795.2. Lineage (NCBI taxonomy): Eukaryota > Metazoa > Chordata > Actinopteri > Cypriniformes > Danionidae > Danio > Danio rerio. The sequence continues at coordinate 34,813,358 of NC_141023.1, read as the reverse complement.
ACACACACACACACACACACACAAAATCATCCTAGAAAGTCACAAAAGTCTTTGTTTTTTTTCTGCAGTGATGCCTTAGAACATGGGTCTTTGCCACAGCTATGCACAGTTTTGTTTGAACCCTAATTAAACATAACTAATCAAGGTGTTCAAGACTACTAGAGACTATTAAGCAGGTGTGAATTTGAGGTGGTTGAAGCTAAAGTTTGGGACCACTGCCTTAAAAGAAATACTTTGGAATCCACAAATTACCTTTGTGAGGAACTATCAAAATAACCATTCTTCCCAGTATTAACATTTTTTTTTTGATAATCTATAGATTTTTTCCTATAATTTTTTTTTTATTAATAAAATGGGTTTCACAGATGTTAAAGGCTCTTTAATGAACCATCGACACCAATAAACAAATTTTGTAATTGGTAAACGTGAATATGTGCAAAACCAAATGCAGGTACAAGTCCAGTAGTGAAAGCCCTGGTAGATGTACTGCTGTGTTAGCAAATGTCCATGAATTATACACACATAGCCCTGCTCACTCATCCAATGCTTTGCCGCTCATCCACACACATGTACAGGAGGCTTTCTGTGCACTCACCTCAGGGGCGATGTAGTCAGGGGTTCCACAGAAGGTCTTGGTGGTGACTCCATCAAGCATGTTCTCTTTGCACATGCCAAAGTCAGCGATTTTGATATGACCCTCTGCATCCAGCATGACATTATCCAACTTCAGATCTCTAATGCACAAAGAGATGAGAAGGGTCAGTGGAGAACACCGGTAAGAAAGTACAAGGAGTCATTGGGAGCTAAGGAGATTGTTTTTGGAAAAGAATAAAATTTTTTTTAGAAAAAATACATACAGTATATAATAAAAGTGAACAAAATGAACCCGGGAAAATATGTGAATGGAAGAAAGAAAGAAAGAAAGAAAGAAAGAAAGAAAGAAAGAAAGAAAGAAAGAAAGAAAAAATGTATAAAAACCATTACAATATTCACTCATATTTTTATATCGCCTGCAAAATAATCTCAAATACGCCATTAATATTTATTATACTGGCCTGCAAGAGCAGCTTTAAAAAGAGAAGCCCGGATGAGCTTGATGAGGGAGAAAAAGTGGCCTGTAAAGAATTCATGAGTGTTGTCTGTTTATAGTGGCAACATGCGGTGGAGGTTTCATGTAAACAGCCTGGATTACAGCCCTACTTCCTGTTTAGGCCAGCGTCCAGGGGCCGACTCACTACACTGCTAAAGTGAAAGAAGTTTTTGGTAATGTGCCAAAATGCAAAACGATTCAATATGCCGTGTTTCAAAAAGTCAGGTTATGTTAAATTAATCACAAAATGTCCAATATTTTGTTTTTGTCTACTAAAAATGTGTGGAAAGACATATTATGTTGTCAACGTCTTATTGGCTGAATGATCTTCACCCAGTTAAACAACAGCACGATAAATTGAACGGACACTACTTCCATCCCTCAAAGCCTTGTTTTTTGCTCCGAACTAAATACAGCATTGACTTTGACTAAAATCAATTGCTATGTGTGTAAGAAAGTGTGTTTAGCTCTGGAGGAGAGACAGCCAATACCTAAAACCCATCCAAAGACACTTGCTGTGGCCATATTGAACAGTCAGTTGTTTTAAAGTAGTACTGTATGTATACTGTGTTACACCCCTTACAGATCTCACTTTTAAATGTATGATTTCTATAGGAAAATAAGATATGTGTACGCAATACATAAGATTTGTCAGTACCAAAGCCAAAACTGGAATAAACAAAAATTTGCAAATCAAAATGAATGCGCTAGGAAAAAATACATAAAATGTCATTTAAAAAGAGATACAAATTAAAAGAACCATAAAATGTTTCATTTAATTGAAATCTTGTAGTTAGAATTATTTTTTCATTAATTCAAGCCCTCATTTAAATTAAAATGTATTATTTTTTAATTTCTCAAGATGTTAAGGCCGGTTTATAACTTTATACTTCTGCATGCTGTTAGTGTTGCTCTGCAATAACACTTCTGAAACGCTAGCTTGCAGTAGGTTTTTATGTTTCTGTGTCGAGTTTCTTAGCGGGTGTTTTGTTTTTCTGAATGCTACCTTAATGTACAAGTAGCTCAATCTCGCTCATTCGGAGGCAGGAACCTGCTGACGTGCAACAACATTAATCATAAGGCAAACACAAAACAAAAGTTTCCGTCTGGAGTGCCATTATTGGAGTGTAAACACTCACTCCAATGGGTTCGCTTGGCTCTCAGCACTGCCCACACATGTCAGCGCTACCAAGCCAACCAATCAGAGCTTGCGCTACGGGTCGTTGCAAAATATAGTTACATTTTTTGACAGGTGCAGCGTCGGCGTCAGCCACATTGAGGGCTATGCGACTGAGTGAAACGCATGCGCTTGATGCAGAAGTATAAATCAGCCTTTAGGTGACCACACTCTTATTCTAATGGTTCTGTGAAATGCTTTGAATTGTGCATTTTTTGTTAAAAATAATTTGCCATAATTTCAACGTCTAAAAGAAAAAAAAAAGAAAAAGAAGAAATTGAAGAGACGGTGGGACATTAAGTAGCTCCTCTACTTTTAAGAAAACAGCCAATAGCATTTCGTTTTTTAACACAGCTCTACCAGTGAGAGTGGCTGAGCGCAAGCACATCAATTGAAAAGCAATCAGATACTAGAGAGCAGTGCTTAATTTGAGTTGGATCTTGCCAGATCCTGTTCCAGAAAATGTTAGATAATCGTGTTTTGCGTTCTGGTACTTATTTTAACTGATCTGGAATTAACTTGTGCATATACTGTATGTACTGTATCTGTGTGAGAGAGAGAGAACGTGAATGAGTGTAAGTGAAGGTTGTTTGGATTATTTGTGTGCACATGACGGTATCACATGTGCAAGTTAAAGCAAAAGTCACATTTAATTGGGCCTCAACAATATTTTCAGCCAATCATCTTTCTTCATAATAGCGGGCAACCTAAATAATGTTTGTTTTTTCAAAATGCCAAAGAGGCAGTATTTTTATCTTTAATTCCCCGAGTAAATCTGATAACGAGCCTGATCAAAAGAGATCTCGAGACCAATAGAATTGTGTCCCTGGATTAGAATATCGGAAGGCAGACGCAAAGCGATCTCAAGTTTTTTTTCACTTGGAAGTGAACTGAATGTCAGTGGAGTTAGTAAACTGAATAGTGATGTTTCTTAAGATTTATGTTTGTAGCCATGTTTGTTTTTTATCTATGATTGACCCATAAAAAAAATAATTAAGGACAATTCAGAAATGCTATGCTTTATTTGCACTGCTTAATGATGTCATGTTACAGGAAAACTCAAATTGCGTGGTGAACGTCGGTCACGGTAATTTTTATTTCTTGGTTTTGTTCCAGAAATTGTTTATTTACAAATTAAGCACTGCTACAGAGCATAAACTGAAGTATGTGACATGAAAACAATCGTAGATCAATTTAGCGGGATGTCACAAACTGCATACTTAGAATGTTTATGTCAGTTTTCTATTTTCTAAAACCAAATTATGTCTCTGTTATAAAGCACACTAGCTAAAAGATATTCTTAAAACTAACAGACTGAAACTAACATCTATTTTTTATTTAAATGTCACAAGATTATAACTGTGTAATTGTTTAAACGAACCCAAAATGCACACAGCGAAATCCTTAGAGTAAAATATATACTCAGTTCAGAGTGTATTTGGCCCCTCTTTAAATAAGGGCAAACAGGTTGGTAATGAGTAAAGCTGCTGTTCGTGGAATTGCTTAATGATCCTCTGCTGAGATTTTGAGAGATTCAATGTATTATATTACAGCTGATTTCATCTAAGGCTGTGATTAGTTGTCAACTGATTAATCCTTTCATTGTCTCATCAACTTGAGTAACTTTAACTAAATTTAGAGGGGCACCAAATACTATCTGAACTAAGTAAATCTTACTCGGAGGATTTTCAAAGGGGATGTTCTCATTAATGCTGTGTGCACTGTATGTGTGATTGGCATGTATGCTGGGCTTCACTCACCTGTAAATAACACCCTTTGAATGCAGGAAGAACAGGCCTATGGCAATTTCTGCAGCATAAAACCTAAACACACACACAAGAACATATCTTAATCATCCGAACACAGCACACCAATAACTTTATGCATGATCAGAAGCCAGCGAGTTGGTCATTATCAAAGAACGAACACCAGTAGAAAGGTCCGTAGAGTCTGAAAACTGACCAATCAGAATGACGCATCCCAGAGATCTGCCTCATAAATAATGAAAAAGGCTGATAAAGGTGCATTTTTTTTTCTGCTGAGAGCACAGAGACTAGAGCTCTGCCCTCGGAATAGACATAAGAGAGATAAAGCAAGCCTGATATCTGTTATTAATACGAGCCCGCAGTAATCTTTTATTTATCAGGTGCCGTGTTTGTCTGTCCCATATTTTAGAGCAACATTTGAAGAGAATTAGCATTCGTGTTCAGTGACTAATGCAGCTGGGGGTGGAGCAGGAAACAGGCCTCGCTACAGAGCCAGATTATGTCAAAAGATAACTTCTGTTTCCCGGCCACATCGGCAAACCAGCCTTCGGCTATCACCACTTGGAGAGCGAGCGAACGAGATGAATTCATTACACATTTGCAAAAGTACAAATGATTATACATCACAAAAATTTGATTCACTCACCACCTGCAGTCCAGTTATTCATGTGCTAAATCCGCTAAACTACCGAGTACTCTTCCATTCTCTAGAGGAAAACGAGTGCCACTTGAAAAGGCTATATGTAAGAATTTTCTTCTATTAATCGCTTTTCTTTATGCCAGTGTGTGAACCGTTTATATAAAATAAAAATGTTTGAAAAACTTTAAAAACGAGAACTTCCCCAAGGAAAGCCTTTAGGCTGCTTTTTATGTGAAGGCCACCGGGAAATCAAAAGAATATGACGTTTATATGTGCTCCAGAGAGTCTTTCTTCCTTTCTACGACACATAAAATGAATTCTTATACAACGTTTAAGATAATGCCTAAAGAACTAGTGAGTCATGCAAAAGAAGGGGATTAACTCAGACTGTAGTCTCACAGAGTCACACACTGCAAAAAACACACCGCTTTTCTTACTTTGAGCTTTTGTCTCGTTTCTAGTCCAAATATCTTCAAATTGAAGAAGCATTAAAGGCCACCTATGATGAAAATCATCTTTTGGAAGCTGTTAGGAACTGTACTGTAAAGTGTGTGTGCCATGGAATTGGGGTTATATAAAGACAATAAATCTCATTTTTTAATTTTCTGATGACAAAATAGGATCCAAATCCCTTGCATTTTGAGCCTCACCCACCAGATTGACAGTCAGGTATTAACATGTCTCTGTAGTAACACATATAATCATAACAACAAGACAGGATGTGCGAAAAGCAACTGGGATTAAAAGATCTGTTGTGTGTGTTGTGTATCAAATGTGATCAAGAATGAGTTTTACAAGCTTAAAAAGTGTTTAAAACAGTGCATGTTTTGTACTGACAGGCAAGTGAAAATGGGGGACGAGGAGAACTAGCATTTAAGGCCACCAAAACAGCCACAATGTCTTGAAAGCAGAAAATTTAATAAATAATCGGGTGTTGTGAGCTGAAACTTTACAGACACAAAAAACTCTCAAATCTTGAAAAAAAGGGTAAAATAGGTGCCCTTTAAGAAAAAATTAATAAAACAATTCCTAAAAATAATCTGCCAATGGGGTAAGCAAAATAATCTTGTTTTTGTTTTGAAATAAGAATATTTTACTTGCCTCATTGGCAGATTATATTGCATGTTTTAAGGAAAAACTTGCTTAATTTTGTCTTATTCATTAATTAATTAATTAATTCATTCATTCATTCACCCATTAATTTTCTTTTTGGCTTAGTCCTTTTTGGCTTTATTAATCTGGGGTCACCACAGCGGAATGAACCACCAGCATATGTTTTACGCAGTGAATGCACTTCAAGCCGCAACCCATAACTGGGAAACACTCACACACTTTCACTCACACACATACACTACAGAAAATTTTAGCTCACCCAATTCACCTGTCCCGCATGTCTGTAGACTTGTGGGGGAAACCGAAGCACTAGGATGAAACCCACGTGAACACAGGGAGAACATGCAAACTCCACACAGAAATGTCGCCCCCAATTTTGACTTAATATTTCTGAAAACAAAACAATGCTTTTTGATTTTTGATGTTTAGATATTTGCACTAGAAACAAGACTAAAACTCAAGGAAAAGCATTTTTTGTAGTGTAGTTTTATATAGTATTAATGTACTTCATAATAAAACTATCATAAATGTGTCAATTTTTCTGTGCATTTATTGGTTTATTGAGAGGAAAGTGTGCTGCTCATATTTACATATTCATCTAATTGTCACTCTCAGCTATTTGTATGGTTCCTAGATGAGCTTTATCAGTCTGCAACACTGCGAAGGTGATTACAATCATTTTATTTCAAAATTAGAAATAAAAAGAATGTCATGAAAAGAAAACAAAGTAATGTGATGGGTTTGTGGGAGACAGAGAAAGATAAATCTAAACAAATCTTTTAATAATAAACAAACAAAGGCAACATTAGGACTAAAATCATAAGTACAATAGAAAAACATCAAATAAAGACTATGGGAAGAAATTGAACAGAAGGAGGAACTTAAATACACAGACTGATTAACCAAACTAAAGGTATGTTTATACCAGTGTGTTTATGCTTTAAAGTAGCATTTTAAAATGCAAATGTTATTTTAATATATTGGTGATTTACTGCATTGCATCCCCATTCACAATATACAGCATGATACATGACCATTCACACTCTGGTCATGCACATGCTGTATTTTGCAAGGATCAAGTAATGGTTTAAGGCATATAATCATACCTGTCAACCCTCCCGTTTTTCCCAGGATTCTCCCATATTTTACAATTCTATCCCGCTATCATCTGGATTTCTACCGTATTTTCAATCTTTCTATGAAGGTTGGCATTGAACATTAAAGGACCAATCCTCACTATAGCAAACCATACAGTTTAACCACCAGGGAATGCCCCTTGCTCTTAAACGGGAATCTGTTCTTGAAAACACTTTGAAATAAACATAAAAACAACAAGATTACAGGCACCACCACCCCTTCTACGCAATCCTTAATTGCGTGACTTAATGCGTGACAGTCAAATGTGCTGTACACATGATTTAAAGAGCAGCAAAAGTGGACACTGGGTTTTGAGTGCATGCTTAAACATACATATTCACATGATAATAATAATAATAATAATAATAATAATAATCATAATAATAATAATTATTATTATTATTATTAAAAAGGAAAAAAAATCCTTCACTTTCGTCAATTAGTGAATTTTATTCCCCAGTAAAATTTAAACCACACTGAACTTAACTAAACTGAACTTCAACTCTGAAAACTGGACTGACGCAGTTTCAATTTACTAAAACTTCTATGCTAAGCTGCTTTTGAAGCAATCTACATAAAAAAAACACTATAAAAATAAAACATGAATTGAATTGAGTTAAACTGAATATATAGAGTGGTTTGACTATTCAGGGAATGATACACAATAGTCCTCTGGAGACACCTCCATTTTCAAAGGTTTGTGTTTCTGTCCATCTTTACTGAATTCCAAATAACATAAAATGGGGTCTTTAGCTTTCTCAAAATGCTCAGTTTTAGCTTAAAGACACTGGTGTATTGTGGATGCTAGAAAACCGTAAGCATACATTACAACTGAGTACCAACATTTCAAAACTAAAGCAATGTCTTCAGCGTTTTCCAAATTGTTCCAGATGCTGGAGTAGTGTGAACTTCAGACGTAACAGTAATAAAGCCTATGCATTTTAATATGAAAACGTACAAGGGTAAACACTGTCGAAATGGCAATAAGATGAACAGATAATGAGATAACCAGGATGGGAAGCAGAGCAAAAGGAAAAAAAATAGGTCAAACTGAACAACCAAATCAGAAAGTATTCAGTCTTATATGTTTACTTTAGCTTGAATGTGAGCATGAGCAGTTCATTACTGGCTGCAGTTCACTTAACAGCCACCAGTGTCACTACTAACAGTAATAAATTAAGTAATTAATAAATGATTGCAGTTCACTTTTACTTTTGGTTTTATTAGTGCATTCTCTGTAAAAATGTATTATTTGCACATGCTTTTAAGCCCTGCCAATTCAAACCTTCAAGCAATTTTACACTAATCAAATGAATGCCGAAATGAAAGAGCTCATTATAGTTTTCTTTGTGAACATCACAAAGAAAAAGGTGCTAGCCACAAATTGAGCGCTCATTTGTGTCTTCTCGCACTTAAGCAGAAAAATTAACTTTGCAAGTTTGAACATTCAAGCTACTTTTTTTTTACCATTCAAGTGTATGATGATGTGAAGGAACTCAAAAGTCTAAGCAAATTAGCAAGTGAAAAATCTGCCAGTTTTCACATGAATAAAAGCGTTTGTCAAATTGAAAATATTTTTAACTATTTAAATAAAACAGATCTTCCTGTGAGTGCTCATAATGCTTTCCTAATTTAGCTTGTACTATTCTAGATGACAGCAGCAAATTTGTACTACAAGATCTTCTCTCGCTTATTGCCTTTTTAATTATGAATTACTTGCTCATGTGTAAGTTGATAAAAGAAATCTGTGGTCCTACTTTATTTTAGGTGTCCTAAACAGGGCTTGACATTAACTTTTTCTGATCACCAGCCACAGTAGCTAGTAGTTTTCCACTCTGCATTTTCACTAGCCACAGTTATATTGTCGGGAATATATATTATATAACTTTCATAAATTTGACTTTGGCATCCTAAAATTACTTGATTTAAATTACGTGTTATGTGCCTTCTCATTAATTTTATTTTTTGTGTGTTGTGACTTTGCTCAATGAGGATGGGCAAATGTGTTAAGGTTTCATAGTGTCGCATTGCGTTTAGCTCTTATTTCACATGACCTTTTACGGCTCAACACTAAGGATTTTCTAGATTTCTCTTTAGTCATACCAAACAAATTATTTCCTTGCCACAAAGTTTAAATAATGTGTAAAAATATAGCAACATACATACATTTTTATTCAACAAAACTTTTCTTAAAAAAACAACTGACATTTAAAAAAATATTCTCATGTCTGAAATAATACACAGTAGTCTGTCCTGGCTGAAGGTCCCAGACCACCATTTAATTATACATAAATGGTGAGTTAATCTCCATTTAAAGCAATGTTATTGTAAAGAACGATAATTAAACCATATTAATAAAAATAAAGAAAACGTGAAAAACATTCCGTGTGCAATAATTAAAAGATAATCATAGGCACATGGTTAACGTTAATGGTTAACTACATATTAATACTTTGTTTATTTATTACTATTATTATTATTAACAATAGTAATAATAATAATAATAATAATAATAATAATTCCTTACATTTATAAAGTGCTTTTCTGGACACTCAAAGCAGTTCACACATTTTTGGAGGGAATCTCCTGATACAACCTTACCAGCGTGCAGCATCCACCTGGATGACCCAACGGCAGCCATATTGTGTCAGACCCCACACCACACACCAGCTGATTGGTGGAGAGGAGACAGAGTGATGAAGCCAATCATGATATAGGGATCACAAAGAGTGGGGACCTCGGTTTATCATCTCATCCGAAAGATAATGCACACGGAGCAGTACAGAGTCCTCACCAATATACTGAGGCGTTAGGACCCACACAGACTAAAACCACTTCTGGCAGCAAGCTAGCTTTCCTATGTGGTCTCCCATCCAGGTACTAACCTGGCGCAGCCCTGCTTAGCTTCAGTGGATGACCATGTGAGAGTTGCAAAGAGCTAGCTGCCGGCAGACAGCTAAAATTACACTGTTGACCATCCCTTACACCTCAACCCACCCTTAAACCTACTCACACCACCAAACCAGTGTTAAACTTGAACCCATATCCCACCTCAAGAGCACCAGAAGTGCTCTGCAATACATTATGAGCAAAGTAAATCATTGTATTATTTTGTTGATGCAAGTACATAGTAGTTAAGGTCACCTAAAATAAAGTGGGACAGATTTCTTTATTTTAATTTTAAATGGCACAGTTCCACATATAAAGTACATTTCTATACACACACTGAGCTTCATTCACACAACTCTGCAATATAGCTGCCACACTTAACATATGCCACATTTAACCATAGACCATCTGAGCTAATAGCAGCGAACTGGCTTTTTAATTTACATCCAAATGTTTGTGCATACGTTGTACACAGCAAATGTTTCATATGCAGAGAGAATTAGGCAGAAGGAGCAAGTAAAGAAGAAATGGTCATTTGATCTTCAGGATCAATAAGACTAACTCTCATTATGTAATAATATAAGCAAATAAAAGCCTCCATCTAATCACAATGTACCTTTGAATGCGGAAATCTGGATTTATTTCACTATCAGCAGCTAAAATATGCTGCAACTGTCTTGTGCTCTCCGACTCATCGACTGCTCATAATCACCTTGACCTTTGAACTGCACTGAGCTCCATTTCCAACACAATCAACACAACGCTGTGCTCTTCCACAGAGACAGCCTAATTCTTTATGAGAAAGGGCAGACAGCAAGCTGAAAGCCAAGCAAATAGAGATGAAGCTTGTTAGATGTTGAGGTAGAACGTGGCTCTGAGAGGAGATTTAACGCAAAGGTCAGCTCAGTCATCTACTGCCAAGGTGCCGTTCATACTGAGATCACCCTCAAATGCCTGACTGTTTGATTATGATTCACTTTCTTTCTTTCTTTCTTTCTTTCTTTCTTTCTTTCTTTCTTTCTTTCTTTCTTTCTTTCTTTCTTTCTTTCTTTCTTTCTTTCTTTCTTTCTTTCTTTCTTTCTGCAAATTATCTACAAGGTGTTTCATAGGAATTTAAGGTTTAAATTAACTATGTATAATAACATACACAGGGTTTGCTTATCAAAAGTAGTCTACACTTTTTCAGATCTTATGTTAAGTTTAAACAAAAATAAAACTTATTTTAAAATTTTGATATTGACAATATCTCAACCTTTTATGGGACTTTGCTAGTAGCAAATCAAATAAACATTATTTGTGAGTGGATTTCTGCGCTGGTTCCATTGTTTATTTTGGCTTGATTTAGCTTTTGATATTTACCATGTGATGGCTAGTTCATAGCAGAGATATAAATAATGTTTCTTGCCCTGTTAAACTGATTTCTTTGTGAATATGTACTTTCAAAAAGTGAAATCAAAATGTTTTTCTGACTTTATTAGAGCATCCGCCCAATCTCATGAGGGAACATAGTTTACGTATAGTCAGAAAAATTGATAATTCATACAAACTCAGTTTCATTTTTGTATGAGAGCAAAGATTTTAAAGATTTTTATACACACCTACGTCTTACTGGGGGAAGAACAAATTTTACTAAAATGTATGAATGAGATCATAAAAATTCATGCAAATTTGCCACTAAATCAAAAAGTTACAAAATTGTGAGTGTGATGGATACAATTGGTAATTAAATGTTTTCATTAAGTTCAGTTAAATTTTGACAATATTGGTTTATTACTGATAAAAAAGTAAAAACAATTGATAAAAATTATTAGTTTTCAACTGATTAGACAAATAAAATTATTTGATTTGACTTGATCAATTAACTTGTCATTAACTTTTTCAAGAAGTAGTAATTGCCAATGCGTAACAACCCATTCAACAAACAGACAAAAATGTATTTTGTTTACTAAACTGTGTATACAATTTATTTGCACAATGTCAAACACTTAAAGTGTGCATGTGTTAACACTCAACATAACCGCTCAAAGCATGTGATTGATTAATTTGTGCGAACAATTGAGAGAGACATTTTGATAATGTGAGCTCACACATTAAAGAGTAGTTTTTGTTTCAGATTTGAACAGATTTGTGTGTGTTGAGCATCATTTAAGACACCTGTTAGCTTTAGTTGTGGGGAAAATTGGATAATTTTGAGCTTTTGTCAGCTAATTTCCTCTTCCAAGTTTAAAATCATTATTGGGATGGATGGGATCCAAATTGGGGACGATCTGCCTGTCCAGTGATGACGTGTCAGTTTATCATTCATAGACTGGGTTTTCTTATCCTATGAGAAGACGCTGCTTCTTAATTATTCAAGACAGCAATGGCTTTCTGGTGACAGACTGATATAGACAGACCTGCCAAGCTGTGAATCGACGCATGGCATGCAGTATTTGGGTCGTTGTGAAGGGTCATAGGTGTTTGTTTCCATAATCCACAGGGTTTGTTGCATGGCTTTCCCTGCAATGCTGTAATGGCCGATACAGCCAAGCTCTATGAGTGCAGCAAGCATTTTTGTTGTGAGAGCTGTACAAGAATAGGAGAATGGCGGACTTTGTCTTTTATCAGTTGGGTTTGTTACCATTCAGACACATCACCTATCCTTGATGCTGTGTTTGCCTACTGTATGTTTAAAATCTCCTATTTACCAGTAGGGCAACTGGTTGGTATTGATTGTGATAGAGACCTGCTGTACTGCTATCCACTGTGTCTGTATTCAGACCTGGGGTTCAGGAGGAGAGAAGTCCTCCTCATTTATGTGTTTATTTAAACATGATTCTCTTTATAATAATATAACAAACTGTGGTTATAAATTATATGAAATTACAAATAGCCTATCATATATGTAACAGCATTAAACTACTTACTGTTTATTTCTTTGCATTTTAACTTTGTAAACTACGCCTATCATGGAGCATTTTTTGAAGAATTCTGTGATAGACTTGAACTGAAAGAGGAGGGTTTCATGACCCAAAACAACAGTTATAATACTATTGTCAATAAAATGCATCACACATTTACTAACTATGTAAGAAAAAAATAGAAAAATAAGCTATACGTGACAATAGAAACAAGCTTTCTATATTTCCTCTCATCTCGCCTGAGTCAACTCAACATATCATCAAACCACAGGGGGGAGAAATGAATTGATGAAACGAGCTGCAGAAATAAAAATAAAAAGAAGAGAAAGACAGAAAGTCAGAGATGAGTTAAGCTGACCTGGCCTTCACACACCTAATTATGAATTATGCTGAATAGACAACTCACATCTCCAACAGGAGAAAGAGGAGGAGAAGAAGCTGCAGCTTTCTGAGGTCACTTTAAGTGACAACACAGCACAGCGGGAAACTCTTTCTGCCCTTTGATTGTCCCTCATTTCCACTCGTCATCCAATTGGGCAATAACAACCAGGGCACCTGTTCATTCTTCAGTGTGTGTGTGTGTGTGTGTGTGTGTGTGTGTGTGTGTGTTTGCTAGATAATCTCAACCACTCCAAAATCAATTTAACCACTCTCAAGTGAATGACCCTAAAACAGATGTAAATGGGGTCTGAAATGTTTTAAGATTGGCCACTTTTGACCATTTCTAGAGGCAGTCTGACTGCATTCATTGGGTAAACACTTATGGGGTTGAATGTAATGAGACAGTCACAAAACTCAGCCTACTTATCAAGCATGTGGGGCCCTATCATACACCTGGCGCAATAAGGTGCAAGACGTGTTTGGCGTGATTTGTTGCTATTTTCAGACCAACGTAACCCTAATTTTCATGTTTTGCACAATGTTGTTTAAATAGCAAATCCATGTGGTCTAAAATGGAGGTGTGTCAAGGAGCATTGTTGAACTAAATTAGACCTCACCATTGACCATCTAAAAGCAGGTCTAAAGTTACTTATGCGCCCGTGTGGGTTCAAACGCTTACACATTGCTTAATACACACAGGATGTACAGCAATACACAAATATCTTTACATATGAAATTACTTTCTACATAAATAAAAAAAAACACTGCCTCCATGCTTTTTTTTTTCAGTTCATTCATGACAATTTGCATTTAGATTTGTTTAGTTTAGATTTGTCCACCTGTCAAGTTTTGGAGATGTTGGGATCAACATATGGGGCATGAGAATGCAAAGTGTGTTTGGATAAAACTCAGTTTTTTGACCACACTTTGTTATTATTGTTTATTTATTCCTTTGCTGGAAATTAGAACTGAATTTAGAAATAGTTTTGAAACAAATCTTTGCGCTTAACAAACAAAATTAAATATGTCGGCTAAAGAATGTCTTCGGTGGAGTGCGTACAACATTGTTTCTTATCCACAAAAGTAAAAAAGTAAAAAATAAAATAAATAAAGTAAAAAGGCAGAATGGAGGAGGCTCATTCTTTATCCTCGTGCTGCAAATGGTCTATTTAACGATTTTCTTGCTAGTGAAGCGTTCAGTTTTTCCACTTACATAACTCATTAAGAGAATAAGCACAACCCTATTAAAACTTGTTCCAGGGCATATTTTTCCATCCTTAAACTAGCAAAAGTGGATTCGGACACACCTTAATGCTTCTGAGCCATGCGCTTTAGACTTTGCGCCTAGATCATTAAAATAGAGCCCGTGGTGTGTTATAGGACATGCTGTATGTAAGTGCACCAAAACAAATTAATCAAAGCTCAATGTCCTGTACAAAAAAAAAATAATTACAATAAAAAAAAATCCACCCACACCCATTTTATCCATTTACTTTTGTGCTTACAGAATGAAAATTCAATCAAAGAACGACAACAAGATCTTTCAAGTTATCAGTAACTCTCTAATAGATGAATTAACCAGTAAGTTTAAGGGATAGTTCACCCAAAAAATTAAAATGAACTCACAATTTACACTGCCTGAAATGATTCCAAACCTTAACCATTTCTTTCATCTGCTTAACACTAAAGAAGTTATTTTGAAAGAAAAAATTAATACCTGTAACCATTGGCTTCCATAGTAGGAAAAACAACAATGGAAGTCAATTGTTTTTTTCAAAATATCTTCTTTTGTGTTCATCTAAAGAAAAAAACTAACTGATTTGGTATAAAGGGTGAGTAAATGACGAGAACTATCCCTTTAACCAAGCTACATTAACTCAATGAACTTTCTGATCTTAAATTTGTTGGCTTATTTCCTTCAAAAATAAAAAATAAAAAATGGCAACTCATTGGCCACTCATCTGGTTTTGGTTTTGACTGGATGAATCAAAAAGTGGCATATCCTAGTAGTGTGGCCACTTGATGGCGCTTTGCAAAGACAGAGATGAAAGCTTTACTCACACAGCATGGGGCTCCTTAAACTTGCCGACCTGCTGGATATGGTACATGAGATCTCCACCGTTGATGTATTCCATGACAAAGTACAGGCGGTCCTGTAGACACACACAGAGACCTGATAAGAGACCTGATAAATGGGTAAGAGACAAACACAGTACATTAAGAGCAGATGACAGATTGTTTTTCAGTTTTTCTGTAACTGGAAATGTTTTTGATGACTCACTAAAAAATAATCAGCTCATGATAGTCAGTCAGTCAGGAATCGGATTGCATTGGTCACACTGAAACAGTTTGAAAGGTTAAATGCAGAGGACAAATGCAGAGGAGTATGGATTATCATATTTCACTAAAAGGAATCTGCTCACATGAGTCATAAATTAGAAAATTGGACAGAATTATTCATGCTGTATGTTTCACAAAAGAACTATCCATCAAAATCAATTTGCTCAAAAAGCAGATTATACTGATATGTTTTGATATGCTAAACAGAATGGAATTGCTGTGCTACAGTATATGATTTCAATTCAATGGACAAAAACAAGAGGAATATAAAAAATAATTTAAAGAAAATCTTCATGATTTAGATTTAATAAAAATGATCAGGTGATATTTTTTGTGGGATTTGAACAACACTGGGAACATTTAATCGTTTACTAAAGCAAATAATCTTCTAAGAGCCATTACTTTACGCTAGTCGTGATGTTGTTGCCTGGTTCACTAGAAAAAATAACACATTTTGGAATTCAGGTTCAAGGTAATGTAAGGGAACTAAATTTCTCAGGGTGTTTTCACACTTAGTTCAAAGGGGTAGGGGTGCTCCAATTCTCTTAGCTTGAAGGTGTAGGGCTCAAGGGAAGGGCTAGATAGCCCTTGAAGCGGAGATTTTTCAGAACCACACTCGAAAGCAAGGGTAAAAAAATATTCTAGAATACACCAGCTACAACAACAGCATGGTAAGTCAGGAGAAGTCAGGAGATGCACAAATTAGCATTGTTTTGTCATCATTACAAATCTTTACAACAAACAAGTATATGTTTTAATATATTCATAACCACGTTCATGTTTTACCGTCATGCTTTAAAAAAACATGCTAAAAAAAAAAACAGCAAAATTTCAATTTCTAAAATGCATAGTAGAAAATCTTTTACCCTCCTTAGAGCTTTGTGGCCACATACATGGACAGCACATTTTAAGCTCTTATGTCTTATGTTTTTATTTTGTTACAGACAGTGTCATCCTGCAACTGTTTTGCAGCATATGAAATGTCCCAAACACTATTTTAACTGTCCAAAATGGACAAAAAATTTTGTTTTTACTGATAGTAAAAACATGTTTAAAAAATATGTGTGTATGTGTTATTATTGCATTAAAAAACAGTCAGGGGAAAAAAAAACTGCAGTGTTCAAGGCAGAAATAAAAAGCTTTTCATTCTATTACACAAAGGTGACTTTATTGTGTTTTATAGAAATTCGGACCACAAGTCCACATGTATGGACATCATTTGTCTCTAAAAGTACATCATATTAAAAGGTGATACCTAGGTTTTATTCTAGTTAAGTTCCAATAAGCCCAAAGAGCAAAGAAAAATAAAAAAATGTATGTAAAAAAAAAAACAGCTTGGGCCTTAGGAGAGTACAGCAATCACATGATTTCACATCTGTCACTCGCAGACACTGGAATACCCTGTCAGAACAATTTAGTGGCTGGCAATGACCTCTTTACAGTGTCTGGTATAATGTTAATGTTGTTTTTGTGTGTTTACATAGTTGAATATGGCCACATTGTTAATGCATAGTACAGTTACGAGCTTACTGTCACATTAGATTGTTATGATAACATGATATCGTTGCCTTCAGTGACTACCTGAGGATGAAAATGAAAAAAACAGAATTGAGAATGGGCCTTAAAATTATGTTTAGGGGTAGTTTCAGAGTTAGAACATAGGTGTTACCCATTAATTGTGGAACTAGACTGTAAAACTATAAGCTTCCCAAGTATTTATCCAAACCTCATAATCCTGATGTACTGACTACTGACTTAACAGTGAGATTGGTTGGTGGACTTGTGTGTGTATTGGTTTGCATGTATTGGATTTCTGTCACTCAGCCCCCTGCAATTTACTTTTAGCGACACAGGCCTATAATACGTTTTTTTAACATATTCACACTGCGCATCCACACACAAATATACCAGACAAATCCCAGGGCCAAAATCCAGAGATCAAAACACGCTGGACGTCTTCATATCTGCAAGTTTCAGCCACAATTTCCCCGGGCTCCATTTTATTGGCTTTCTTCCTGTAATGATGAGGCTTATTTTGCATCAGTTGCGGGTGGTGTAATTTCCTGCAGTGATGGTGGTGTGTGTGTGTGTATGAATGTGTGTGTGTGTGAGATGGTCAGGGGAATTAGAGTCAGGGAGGATTAAGAGACTGAAAGTGATGAAGAGTGCGAGGGGGAGACGGACTGCTAGGCAGCAGTGCTTAAAGGAAGTCCCATCACTGTCAGGACGAAAGAAGGCGGGCGGGAAAGAGTCTTTACCTCACTCCACTACACACCAACTACCTAAACCCCCACAACTACAACACATCAGCATACACAACCACATAAACACACACACAAACATCTGACTAACTCTCCATTATAGGCTTGAGGATAATCTACATGACTGCAGCTGTTTGGCAGGCAAATACCCCCTGTGACTGATCCCCTTCCATAAAGAAATCCCCTCCCAACACCGCGTTAGATATCTCGCCACTTTATTTGCTCTTAACGAACATGTGTGTGTGTGTGAAGGAGAAGATGACTTGGTGACGTAGCATTGCTTGAGATCCAATGTGTTTCCAGAAAAAGCAGGCATAAAAGAGCCTCGGCCGTGTGACGTCACAATCTTTTCCTCCCCCAGAGTCTCCTCGGTTTCTGACTCAGTCCTCTCTATCTTTTGACTTTCACTTCCTGTCTCGATTTCTCCGTCTTTCGCTATCTTGCTGTCGGTGACAGGGGCTCATGCAGCGCTCAGTAGGACGTTGAGAGATGGCGATGCTGCCTGTCAAAGCTTCACTGCGGCCACAGATGAATGTGTGTTGTGCTGCCCCCCACCTCCCTGTGAGCATGTCACATTCACATGACCACACACACCATTCTTGTCGATGTACAAATGACTGCAGTCTCGAAGAAGAGTGTGGGGGATGGGGAGGGATGGATTTAAATACAGTTTGTGTGTGTGTGTGTATGTGTCTGGTCATGTGCAACAAAATGAAAAAATATAAAGTGACATGTGTGCCCACGCTTATGCTTATGTCAGAGAATGTACAATAGGAAGAATGAGAGGACTGCAAGGTAGACAAGGACGAGATCAAATGAGAGAAGAGAGACAAAAGACAATGAAAAACGAGAGCTATGTAGTGGAGGGAAGATAAGGAGATGAAATGAGAGAAGTAAAGAGGAATGAGAACAGACAAGAAGAGAAAATGAGAAACAGACAGGCAGAGGTGAGGAGACAATGAGAAGAGACAAGGAGATATGAGAAAAGGAGAGTTGAGGTGAGCAGCTGAGAATAGTTTAAATGAAAGGAGAAGTAAGAGGAGGAAAGCATAGGTGAAGTGAGGAGACCAGATGAGACAAAACAAGAGAAAGGGAGACCAGATAAGATAAGACAAGACAAGAGAAAGAGACGAGACACTAGAAAAAGATGAGATGTGATAAGAGAGGGAGATATGACAAGGTGAGACGTGAGAAAATATGATATGAGACAAGAAAGAGACAAAATGAGATGACGGAAGAGAAACATACGAGATGAGATGAGACAAGACAAGAGAAAGAGATGATGAGGTAAGAAAAGGGATGAGACAAGGTGAGACGAGATATGACATGAGACAAGATGAGAAGACGGAAGAGAAACATACGAGATGAGATGAGACAACAGAAAGAGATAAGGTAAGAAAAGGGATGAGACAAGTTGAGATGAGATATGACATGAGACAAGAAAGAGACAAGATGAGATGACAGAAGAGAAACATACGAGATGAGATGAGACAACAGAAAGAGATGATAAGGTAAGAAAAGGGATGAGACAAGGTAAGACGAGATATGACATGAGACAAGAAAGAGACAAGATGAGATGACGGAAGAGAAACATATGAGATGAGATGAGACTACAGAAAGAGATGATAAGGTAAGAAAAGGGATGAGACAAGGTAAGACGAGATATGACATGAGACAAGAAAGAGACAAGATGAGATGACGGAAGAGAAACATATGAGACGAGATGAGACTACAGAAAGAGATGATAAGGTAAGAAAAGGGATGAGACAAGGTGAGACGAGATATGACATGAGACAAGAAAGGGACAACATAAAATGTCGGAAGAGAAACATACGAGATGAGACAACAGAAAGAGATAAGGTAAGAAAAGGGATGAGACAAGGTGAGACGAGATATTACATGAGACAAGAAAGACACAAGATGAGATGACGGAAGAGAAAGATATGAGATGAGGCAAGCGAAAGAGATGAGAGAAATAGATGAGACAAAATAAGACAATGGAAAGAGACAAGATGAGAAAAGAGAAAGATTAGATATGATAATATGAGAAAATATTTTATGAGACAAGAGAAAGATATGAGACGAGAAGTGACAAGACCTAAACAAGAGATAAGATAAGAAAAAAAGATGAGACTAGAGAAAGACAGATGAGATGAGAATAGACAAAAGAAAAAGATTAAATGAGAAAGAAATGAGACAAGAGAAAGAGATGAGAAAACACAAGAGGGAAGTTGAGACAGGAGAAAATATGATGAGACAAGACAGATGAGATGAGACAACAGAACAGAAAGATACGAGATGAGACGAGCGAAAGAGACAAGACAAAAGAAAGAGATGTGATGACACTAGGCAAGAGAAAGAGATGAGAGAAATAAATGAGACGAGAAAGTGAGACTAGATGAGACAAGTGAAAGAGATGAGACAAAAGAGACTAGATGTAATGACACTAGACAAGAGAAAGAGATGTGAAATAGATGAGACAAAAGAAAGAGGTGAGATGAGAAAGTGAGACAAAAGAAAATGTGATATGAGACAAGAAAAAGACAAGATGAGACAAGAAAGAGATCTGGTGACACTAGACAAAGGAGATGAGAGAAATAGATGAGACAAGAGAAAGAAAATGAGATGAGATGAGACAAGTGAAAAAGATAAGATGGAAAAAAAGAGACAAGATGAAATGAGATGAGAAAGAGATGAGACAACAGAACAGACTAGATGAGATTAGAGAGATGAGACAAGGTGAGAGAAAAGCATATATGGTATGAGACGAGAAAGAGGCAAGATTAGATGACAACAGAAGAAAAAAAAGATACAACATAAGAAAAGTGAAAGAGATGACATGTGATGAGAGAAAAGACATGTGATGACACTAGACAAGAGAAAGATGAGAGAAACAGATGAGACAAGAGAAAGAAGGTGAGATAATATGAGCCATGTGAAAGAGATGAGACAAGAGAAAGAAACAAAATGAGGAGAAAGAAATGTGACTAGGTGAGACGAGTAAATATGATATGAGACAAGAAAGTTAGAAGATGATGTGAGATAACAGAAGAGAAAGATACGAAATGAGACAAGCGAAAGAGATGTCATGACACTAGACAGGAGAACTAGATGAGACGAGAGAAAGAAGGTGAGACAAGTGAAAGAGATGAGACAAGAGAAAGAGATGAGACGCGAGATGAGAAAGATGAGAGAAAATATGATATGAGACAAGAAAGAGAAAAGATGAGATGAGCTAACAGAAGAGAAAGATAAGAGATGAGACAAAATAAAGATATGTGATGACACAAGACAAGAGAAAGAAATGCGAAATAGAGACAAGAGAAAGTGAGACAAAATAAGACAAGTGAAAGACATGAGATGAGACGAGATGAAATGAGACAAGAAAGAGACAAGATGAGAAGAGAAAGATACAAAATGAGACAAGTGAAAAAGATGAGACAAAATAGAGATGTGATGACACTAGACAAAAAAAAGAGTTGAGTGAAATAGATGAGACAAGAGAAAGTGAGACGACATGAGACAAGTAAAAGAGATGAGATAAGACAAAAGAGACAAGATGAGACAAGAGAAAGAGATGAACAATAGAAATAGACAAGATGAGAAAAGAGAAAGAAATGAGACAAAGTGGGAAGAGAAAATATGATATGAAACAAGAAAGAGACAAAATGAGATGAGATGACAGAAGAGAAAGATACGTGTTAAAACTAGCTAAAGAGAAGAGACAAGCGAAAGAGATGAGAGGAATAGATGAGACAAGGCGAAAAAAGTGAAACAAGGTGGGACAAGTGAAAGAGATCGTGTGAGACAAAAGAGACGAGATGAAACAAGAGAAAGAGACAATATGAAATAAGAGAAAGAGATGAGACTAGGTGAGAAGAAAATATGATATGAGACAAGAGACAAAATGAGATGAAATGACAGAAGAGAAAGATACGAGATGAGACAAGCAAAAGAGAAGAGACAAGCAAAAGAGATGAGAGAAATAAATGAGACGAGAAAGAAAGTGAGACAAGATGAGACAAGTGAAGGAGATGAGATGAGACAAAAGAGACAAGAGAAAGAGATTAATTATTCTGATGAATAAAGGGAAGGGAAATGAGTGAATGAATGAATGGGTTGAGAAGAGGAGACATAAAAGAGACAATATGAGAGGAAATGGGATGAGGACAAGAAGAGACAAGAAAAGAAGATAACACAAAAACAACAACCACAACAACAACAAAAAGAAAGGCGAGGAAAGCAGAGGAGATGACATGAGAGAGGAGAAGAGACAAGAACTGTAGTGGTAAGGACAAAAAGAGATATCATGAGATAATGCAAGGCAAGATGAAATGAAATGAAGAGCAGAGCAGATAAGAGAAGATGAGAGAAGACGAGAGGGGGCCAAACAAGGAAATAAGATGAACAGAGGAGACAAGAAGAGTAATATGCATTATATGAAACAAGATGGGATGTGTAAAAAAGATTTTTGATGCTTGTGTAAAATATTTGCTTAAAAAAAGAGCGGAACATAATTCTTGATTTTTTGGTGAAACTTTACTTATATTATGTTGAATCCACTTGTATTTGTAAATAAAAATAATTTTAATATTTTACAATGGCACAACTACTGATAGTAACTATACTGATATTTTTGAAGAGCCTCTATTACGGGTTTTTGAAAATGAGATTCTATGCAGTGTGTAACAGAACTAAGTGAATGAAAATATGTAGCTGAGGTTTAAATCTGAAGGTGGGCCATGTTTAAAACAATTGAACAGATTGACGTCGACATAGTACATCATCAAATATGTAGTACTGTTTCAGGTAAAACGTGAACGTGCCTTTCCTTTTAGATGCTAGTGGAGTGCAGGGGATCACGGTACTGATCATGACACGAAGATAACGATCACTAACAGATGGAGATTTGACTGATGGTAATAAACGGTTAAAGTTAATTTTTTACAAAAATACCACAGCATAGCCAACCTAGTGTTGTAATTGTTCCTACCATTTTTCTGATTTTTGATACAATAACCTACACTGCAACGCGGGATTCATCGGCCGTTTGCTATTAAAGAAAGGAGCAGCAGAATCTATGTATGGGACTTTGTCAGACTTTGACAAGGACTTTGTCAGTAACTGTTACAGCTCATATGGACCAGTTTTTTCTTCCTCCGGATCATAACATGTAAGTGTATTCAAAGTTGTTGCCTTGTTTTGTGTAGTTTGCAAAATGTTGTGTTTAATTGTGTGTTGTTAGCTGTAATCGCCCCGCATGGCTTGTAATCATGTATCTATTATAGATCTGTGCTTGTACTGTATCTCTCAGGTGAAATCTTTATGGGAAATTCACATATTGTGTCCAAAACCATGTTGAAAACATGACGAGTGCTTCTTCCTTTACCAATTCAAATCCATTTCTGAACTCGCACAATCAGCGCAGATTAGCTTCGTAAATGGTCTGGGAACAAATTAATCGCAGAACAAATCATATAGGAGTTGTTGGGATAAGTAGGTAAAAAAATGCATATTATAAGACAATGAAAGTGTTTTTTGACCTTGCATGCATATCAGCCTGTTGTTGAAGACCCCCAAAGCCAATTATATAACCTTTTATAATGCAAAATAGGGGCTCTTTAAACAAAAGAGACATGAGAAGTAGGGGTGTCAAAATTAATTGCTTCATCGGTGCACCGTGATGCAGACACGGACAATTCGGTATCGGTTCAGTAATAGTCATTACCGGTTATTATGCACTTCCGTCATTTATCTAATATGAGCTTACTATAGCGACGGAGGCAAGCGTGAGTATTTACCAATGACTTAAAAACACAGAAACTGCACAATTTCACTGCACATGTGTTTGCTCGACAGTCTTTTACGGACACTCACAGAAGAAGCCCCTATTTCACTGCGATTGAGAAAATGAAAGTGAAAGTAAACTCAATTTCTCTCTCTCACTGTGGCCCATTTGATTTGCTGGCGAGACTTTTCCTCTCCTCTCGGCGGTTACAGCAATACTACAAGTGCGTGTCTGCAGAGTGAGTTTTCTCCCCCGTGTCTGGATCAGCTGTGATCGCCGCTGACGTTTATCGATGTCACTCATCAGTTAACAGCGTCAGAGCATTCAAGCCAATCGCAGCCCTTTCTGTTGAGCGTGTGACCAATCAGAATGGGAGCAGGATATTTATATTTGTTTATTTGTTATAAATGCTCATGTTGTTCTGTGCATGTACTTGAGTTTTTAAAGGTACAGTTCATATATCTGACTGTTTCTATTAAAGGAGAAAATTGTATTACAAATAGTTTATAAATATAAATATATTTATATATTTTAATACAAGGATTGCTGTGCTTTGAAGAAAATATAAAACTGTGTATGGAAAGCATCGTCAATGCACCGCGATGCACCGAGATATCGAATTGAACCGAATTAATGGCATTATAATCTTAACCGAACCAAACCGTGAGACCAGCATAGGTTCACACCTCTAATGAGAAGAGACAAAATGGGACAATACTAAAAGACTACATGAAATCAGACAAGAGCAGAAAACACAAGAGATGAAAGAAGAGATTAAACAAAAGTAAAACAAAGCAGACAAGAAAAGACTTCAAACAGAAGTCAAGAGATTAAACTAATAGACTAGACATGAAAAAATAAGAAGAGATTAGAAGAGGAAAGAAGAGATGAGAAGAAACCACATGAAAGATCAGCAGAGAACAAGTTGAGAAGAGATGAGGCAAGAGCAAAAGGATAAACGAGAAATTATATTTCAAATAGAAAAGAGATAAGAAAAGACAAGATGAGATGACATGAGGGGAAAAGAGAACAACATGAAATCAGACAAGAGCACAAAACACAAAAAAGACGGTGAGAAGAGATGAGACGAGAGCAAAACAGAAAAGACAAGAAGAGACTTCAAACAGAAGACAAAACAGATCAAACTTTGAGACGAGATGAGAGAAGAAGAAAAGAAGAGATGAGAAGTAACAACATGAAAAGATTGCAAAACAGAAGTATGCTGAATATGCACTACCATTGTCTGAAAGCAGGAGTGCAGCTGGGTTAGGAACGGGGGTTTTCCTGACAAAGCCAGCACTCTCTTCTCCACCATAGTGCATTCGACATCATCGTCCTGGATCACCACGTCCTTCTTCAGGATCTTTATGGCAAACAGCTCATCCGCTCCCTTCCTCTCAGCCAACATTACCTACAAAAAATGCAAAGAGAGTGAAGATAAGCAGGACTGTTCAGTGTCAAACACATAACTGAAACATCAGAGAAAGCAAGCAGAGGAAAATTTGCACAAAAACACAGTAACAGTGCATGAGCTTCATGTATTAGCAGAACAGACACTGGCCTTTGACTGGGAATCAATACAGGAGCGTTTTCCCTCATTCTCAGCACGTTAGGCCAGAGAACAGCTGTGGTTGAAACACAGACAATATACTGCACAGAGATGAGGGGAACTTACAGACTGAAGAGACAAAGATAGTCTGAGAACAATAAGCAACAGATCTGAGTGCCACACAATGACACGGTGCAAGAAATCGTGAGTGATGGGAGGGCAGATTTTAATTTGTGCTCATTTTTAGGATCGAGCCTGAAGGTATGAGTACTAAATAAATGGAAAGAGACAGACAAAAAAGAAGGTAAGATATAAAGACTACTTTGAGCAACAGACGTTCAGAAAGATTAAATCAATGTGAGGGAGACACAAGGTTAATGTTATAAGTGGTAATAAGGAAAACAATAATGAAAACAACGCATAAACATTTTTATTGGCTGAAATCACTGCAATTGTAAAAACAGGCAATTCTATATATTTGACTACAAAATGACAAAGACAGTTTATAGGTAAATGCAATCTGCCAAAACAGAATTAATGGCAAAAATAAACTTTAACAAAGCTAAATATGTCTTTAAAAGTGTTAACTAAGATTACAAATCCATTCATTCATTCATTTTCTTGTCGGCTTAGTCCCTTTATTAATCCGTGGTCGCCACAGCAGAATGAACCGCCAACTTATCCAGGACATTTTTACGCAACGGATGCCCTTCCAGCCGCAACCCATATCTGGGAAACATCCACACACACTCATACACTACAGACAATTTAGCCTACCCAATTCACCTGTACTGCATGTGTTTGGACTGTGGGGGAAACTGGAGCACCCGGAGGAAACCCAAGCGAACCCAGGGAAAACATGCAAATTCCACACGAAACGCCAACTAAGCCGAGGATCGAACCAGCAACCTTCTTGTTGTGAGGCGACAGCACTACCTACTGCGCCATTGGGTCGCCAACAATACAAATTTGAAAACTAAATTAAATATAGTGAAAAAGTAAATGACAGCAAAACATTTAATTAAATTAAAATAATGAAATATATTAGATTTAAACTGATATTAAAAATAAATTAACAATATGTCATACACACATAAAATACACAACTAAAATTAACAAAGCCTGGCAGCATTCCAGCCATTATCCACATTTAGAGGTCTTCTAAAACATTTTGTTATGATAGACCTAGACAAAATTAAATCAAACACAAGCTACACTTTCATCCACCAATGGAATCCACAAAATTTTTTATGCGCATTGTGGTTGATGAAAATGCCAAGATGCACATCAATTCTAAAACTTGGAGAAACTTTTAATTCGATAACAAAAGATGTGCATAAACTACGATGGAAACACTTCTACCGAACAAATTCCAGTATGTGTATTAAAAAGTCATGGGATTTTGTTATAAGAGATCATGTGATAATACAAATGTGTGTGAATGAACAGACCAGCAGTCTAAGCACATTGTAAAACATGTAAAATGTTGTTTTGGTCATTCTAAAATGCCTTAACCATATCAGTATTAGTATATTATCAATTACTACCAGGCATCCTATGCCGTCAAATGCCACCCCACGTTCATTGCATGTCTGCATTTGTCTTCTGAGGAGCAAGAAATTTATTAAATAAGTTAAAGATTCATGCAGCTTCTCCTACCGCAGCAAATTACGTTTTTACTGTTGATATTTGGCCCCAGTTAATCACAAAGTGATGATTTTGTTTTCTTTGACTTTTTGGATGGAAATGCTGCTTTATTAGCACATCTTTTATGCGATATTTCAGTTACGAGCATGAATTTAATTTGCATCTTCGGATGGAAACATAGCTACTGATCTCAATTACTACCGATAGCAGCAAACTAGAGTCTTCAGAGAAACAACATTCAGACTCTAAGGCCGTACTCACACTATAGGTACAGTTGCCTCGAACCGGGCCAAAGCACGCTTGTCCCCCCTCCCGTCTTCCCCGACGGCCCGCGCTCACACCATATCGGGCCTCGGCACGCTTACGTCATCGCTGCTGCGCTGTTCAGAAGCGCTCTCTATGGCAAGCCTTTTTAGCATTTAAATCTTTGTTCTGACTTTGTTCTGACTCCATAAATATATTTAGAGATATCTCTAATTATATTTTGACTACGAAACTATTGACTTACGAAATCAGATTGGAGATATCTGCAAATATATTATGACAAGTCATATTCCTCTATTGACTTCTATTGAAAAATATTTGCAGATATCTCTAAATGAGTTTTGACTAGTCACAATTGTAATTAGAGATATCTCTAACTGAGTTTTTACTAGTCATAATACATTTGGAGATGTCTTTAATTCGTCCTATTTAGAGATATTTACTAATATATTTGAAGATATCTCTAATTAATTTACTAATAGTCGAATTACAGTTTACAGATATCTTGAATTGGATTTTTGACGAGTCAAAACTCAGAGATATCTGCAAATATTTTTCAATGAAAGTCAATGGAGGAATATGACTAGTCATAATATATTTGCAGATATCTCCAATCTGATTTCGTTCTAGTACAATTGTAATTGCAGATATCTCTAATTGTCATTCTGACTAGTCGAATTATAATTATGACTAGTCAAAATATAATTAGAGATATCTCTAAATATATTTATGGATAGTCAGAACAAGGTTCAAATGCTAGTACGGCTTGCCATACGCTCTCACCCGGTAGCACAGTGGAGATTTCTCTAGTTATGTCCTTTCAGTCGTTTGTCATGCATTGACATGCAGTCAAATATTTCGCCAAACAATCCTTAGGGATGCGGTGACACGCAGTCAAATATTTCACCGAACAGATCCACCACTTTTGGCACTTCTAAACAATCATAAAGCCCTCGTGCTGCAGGAATGAGTCTGCTGAAGGCGCGCAGCTGTCATGCTGTGAGGAGTTTGCGTCTTTAATAAACTACGGCAGTTTGCGATCACTGAACAGTAAGAATGATTAATAAATCCATATGAAACAGCCCCTTAAGCCAAAGCCCAAGTGATCCGCGCTCAGGCACACCTCTTCCAACCGGGCCAGGGCCGGCCAAGTGAACCGTGCTTGAGCCCGATTCAGTGCACTCACACTTCTCAAACGATCCGGGAAACGGGCCTGGGCATGGTACGGATGGCATAGAGTGAGTAGGCCCTAAAAAGCATACACATGGCCCAAGATGCCCAAAAAAGGGCCTGCGGGCCAAAGTTGCCTCTTTGTATCCTTTGATTTGGCCCTCCAGAAGGGTGGGGAATTCCTTGTTTGTTTTATTGTTGAGCTACAAAAAAAGCTAACTGAAATTAAATGTTTAAATTAAATGTTGTAAATTAATCAGATTAAAAAAAAATGTGCATACTGTCAATTAACGAAGAAGGGACAAAGTAGGGGTGGGCAATTAATCGAAAAAATAATCAAAATTGAGAGCCTAAAATCGATCAAATTTTTACAGGTCAATTATTTCAATTACTTTCCTAACTGTGTGTGAAGTCACGTGACCCTGCTCTGTTTATTCTTGCAAGCATATGGTCCAGCGCAGCCTTCATGCGGTCTATACTGCACTTATGCGCAACTCACAAAAAATGTAACTACACATTGTGTATAGCAAGCTCTATGATTAGTGGACTTGATAGTGGTGACGAGCGTGGGCAGCACGAAGAGCAGCGAGCCAATTGAAGCGAGTGTTTACAAGTGTGTCCAGTCCCAGTCACTCATGATCATGATTGGAAGCTGCACCAGAAATGTTTTGAGACAGCATATTTTCCATTACTTTAAAATTCTTATTTACATTAAAATATTTGTTTACAGAAGATGCATGTTATAATGTTATATAATATTATAAAATAATGTTTACTGGACATACAGGAGTTATTTTGTTACTTCTTAATACTTCTTAGATATTTCTTAATTTCTACTTTAATGTTTAATGAAAAACATTAAATATATTTTATTTTGTTTACTAAAAGTGCAAGTTATTTATTTTCACTTATTTTATAAGAAAAAAAAGTGACTGTTAGTTTTAGGTAATGTGTGTTTTAATTTCAGTTCTTCAACGTTGATGTTCAAAAAATAATCCTAGATCGTAGATAGTGTGTGCTTCCTTTAATTGTTTTCAAATCAAACAGTGCACCCTTCATTCAAAGTGAGCATTTTAATTGTACAAAACTTAAACTATGAGGGGAAAAAATAAAAACAATAATAATCATTCATTAATCGTAATTGAGTTAAGATGTTTAAATAATCAAGATTTAGATTTTAAGCCAAATCACACAGCCCTATGACAAAGCAGAAGAAATCTTCAGCATTAAGCACCATTGTTTTAACAATGGAATTTTTTTGGGTTATTAGGATTAAAATAATAAACATTTTCAAAAAATTAGAATACATTGGTAAATACGATTGAAGTCAGTTTTTTTCTCTTTATTTAAAAATTTCAT
Organism: Danio rerio; assembly: GCF_052040795.2. Classification (NCBI taxonomy): domain Eukaryota; kingdom Metazoa; phylum Chordata; class Actinopteri; order Cypriniformes; family Danionidae; genus Danio; species Danio rerio. The sequence goes on along the minus strand of NC_141023.1, from coordinate 34,783,887 downwards.
AAAATAAATTAGTAAATTACCCATGGAAACTTTAATGTAACACAGTTTGCTGTATTTACTTTTGGCCCACAGCTCTCAATCAAAGCTTGAATTTTGGCCCTTTATAAGAAAAAGTTTGGGCACCCCTGCTCTAAACAGCACACACACATGGCGCTTGACTTACTAGATTCCATCCAAATGCAAATCAAGAACATTTTACAGAATCAAGACTGTAGTTTAAACATTTTCAAAACCGTGCAGCTTTTAAAATAACAAGCTACTTTTATAACAGAAAGCATGCCAGTAAACAAACACACTCTGCAAAAGTCTTATGTACTGTATATGTAACACCAGAAAGTATAAACTTCTTTGCCGTGAATCTCTTCATGTAAATAAACCAAAGTTACTAATCTTGAATTTGTAGAAAGAGCATTTTAACAGTATCAGTGTTTCTATGTAAACTAAAGCTTCAGAATAGTTTATCTAACACTCTGGTCCATGCATGTGTATATGTGTGTGTGCGTGTAAATTTAAACCCAATCCAATACGCCTGACACAGCCACACAGCACTTCTTGTCCCCAAACCAATAGTGCTTCATCAGTGTGTGAAAGCATCTCTCAAATACCTCATTCTGCGTCAAGGTCACACACACACACACAGAATATCCTGACAGAGGAAAGGCAATGCTTGAAGAAACTTTACGGACAGCCTGGCTCTGCCTTTTTGCTCTCTCTTGAAATTAAATGCACATATTGAAATGAGTAGAGTTGTTTCAGTGTAAAGGCAGCCCCAGATGGACACCTTGTGACTGGCGATGGGAAAAGAGAAGCGATACACTTCAACATTACAGAGGACACCATCTGCTCCTCACAAGCTCTACACCCTAACACACACACACGGACGCACACACACGCATAATACTCTAGCAGCATAGCAAGCAGGTCATATCTATTCCAAGGCATTCATTACTGCTGCATACCTGTTTAGAAAATCGCACATCAAACAAAAGGTACACGAGTGCTCGAAAGTCTCAAGGACGCCGTCAGCTAGTGCAGACGGCACAAAAGTGTCTGCTGGGCTCTGGATGAGAACTGCTCCAGGATCAGCACATTCTAGGACAGAATCTGATCAATGATCAAGTCTCCCGCTGTGAGATCTGCATCAAACCCGTGAAAATCACACAACTGGACTTTGTGAAAATGCACATCTGTCAGCTTTTGAAGCTCCCTCTGCTGAACGCACATCATTACGGGGCACAGCGGTCTGCAACTTCTTTTTACATTTAAACACTGTGCCATGTCAATACCACCACTGACACTTAAATAAGCTTTTTCCCCAGAGTAAAAATCATTATTAGATTCATAAAAATATCATGATCACATACTTCAAAAGTAAAAATATACAAGATATTTAGACATTCTTGCAGATTTAAACTAAATTTGCTTAAAAGACTGAATGAAATTACTTATTTTTAATCATTTTGGAGAAAATTAAAGTTTTAACTTTCAGAAACAGGACGGTTGTGCTCTTTTTCATTTTATTTGATTGTCAACTAAAGCGCTTGATGTAGTTCTTTCCATTATTTAAGTTATTGAAGTCCATATAAGCTTGAAGTCAACAGCCTTTACTTGGTCAATGTGATGTATTTCCAGCTAAAACAAAATACCAAATGAAAGATTTCCAAGCACATTCTATATTTAATATTTTTATTCAAGAGGACTTTAAGTACCTTGTAATTTTTTTAGACCTTTTTCTGCTACGAGAAAATACTTGAGCCCTGAATGAGAAATATTTAGATCAGGAAACAAATATTGATTAACACAATTATTTACCCTTCCTAATTTATTTATCTACAGTCTATGTAACTGCAGAGCAGCACGGGGTCAGCACAGGGTCTTGTACAGACCTTTGTGTATGACGTTTGGTTGCCTCTGGGACTAAACGTACAAGACCGAACTGGCCAGGTCAGTCCATCACACACGGCAGTGAAGTTGACATTTTGTTTGTCGTGGCGTTCGCGACATCAAACGACATCTCGGTTAATGATGCTGACAGAGGTCTGGCACTACTGTAAACCTCAACATATCAATATCATTTTTAAATCCTGTCGCCATGGCAACTGGCAGCAGCTGGCACATGACGATGCCCACTCACCCTCCTGCCTCCCATCTCGCTGACTTTTAGCTCTGCGGCCCGCTAATCTTAGTTGTTCAGAGTGACCACACAGCTCCAGATTACCTGCTGCTCGAAGCATCAGCGAGGCTACGTGATACCAGAGATTATGCCAGCTGCCGGTTTTGTATCCAGCATAACACCCAAGATTTCCAATGACACTAAACCCTGTGATATAATGACAGCACCCCCAGAGGAACCCGGAATCAACTTGCACGTCAATTTTGACTTAAGTTTGTAAATAAATAGGGCTGCACACTATATCGTTTCAGCATCGATATCGCAATGTGCGAATATGCAATAGTCACATCACAAGCAATTTCAAGTGAATTTAAACTATTTGGACATAAGAAATCATCAAATTTGCAACTTTAACAAAGAAAATATGCGTTTAATTATGTAAACGATAAAGACTGTACCGTGTTATTTACATTAATTGAATTTCTGTACATCTATACTGTCAGACTCCACTAAAAACTATAAAGCGCTATTTATTTTGATGTCATCTGTGCTTTCATTTATTTTATTTTGTATATATTTTTTATAATTTAGTACATTTTATGCAGATCCGCTCTCAAAAAATCATCCCAACCAATGTAAAACCATGAATTCTTTCCAAATAGTCATTTTGATATGAAAATATTCATATCGCAATATAAATTTGCAGAAAAACTAAATATTGCAATGTCATTTTTTTCAATTTCATGCAGCCCTATTATACTGTAATCATGATCACAGAATGTAATCGTTGCTAAAATCTAATGTATCTCAGCCTGAAAACTTACTCATATGGTTTTGTCATCTCAGAATCACAAAATATCTGCAGTTTTGACATTTGCTTGGACTTACACTATACTATGGGGCAATTAAACGCTTAATTTTGATTGGCTGATGAACAAAATCATTTATCATTTATAATTTAAACCATAAACGCACAGCTAAAGTAGTTCTTCAATGCATTACAGTTACATATCACTACTAAACAGAATAAAACAAAATTCATAAATTGAGATAAGAAAACTGACCCACACATAGTTGACAGTTGAGGACAAAAACAGAGAAATGTTTTGAAATACAACAGCTGATCAGTGTCTTTATGAGTATTAACCATGGCATATGTGAAATAATTAATTTCAGTTCAATGAATTAATAGAAAACAATTCAACTTGGGTGTGCCAATTCTACTAATTCAATAGCCTGTCGTTAATTATTCTATACTTAATAACCTCTGATAACCGCATTACTCTTAACTGTGAAATAGAATTAGGGCTGGAAAAAATATTGTTTCAGCATCAGCAATGTGTGCATCCGCAATAACCACATTACAATGTTGAGTCTGAATTATAGTTGACCAGGTGCCATAAAACACAGGATTTTTAGAGTCACTGCTCAGATTACTCATAATAAAATTAAAGTTTATAATTTGCATGTGTTTTTAAGGCCTGTGACAGAGCATTTCAAGAGAGTTTAAAACAATTGGGCACAATAACAGATTAATTGTATTTAATTATTTATACAGCGACGATGATACAGTGTTAATTTACATCTACAAAAACTTTACTTGTTTACTTAGAATTTCTCCAAATATTTGCATTTTAAACCTAAAACAAGATTATTTTGCTGACCCCACTGGCAGATTATTTAGCTTGTTTAAAGGAAAATCTCGCTTCATTTTGACTTATTATTTCTGAAAGTGAATCTATATTAATAAATCGATTTTCTTTATTTTTCTGATATTTTGACTAGAAACAAGACAACCCCAAAGTAATTTGCATTGTGATTACTGTGATTAATTTCTGGACCTAAATTCTTGTTAGACTACCTAGAAAAGTCAAACACACAGAAAGAGCTTGAAAAATGAGGACGGGACTTACCTTTCCAAAGCTACCCTTTCCTAGAACCATGAGGAAATTGAAGTCAGACAGTTTCATGCGGTCCCGGTTGCCATTACTGTCGAATTTGGAGATGGCGTTAGAGGAGGAGCCATCTGTTTTGCTGGGACCGATTTTAGCTCTCTGTTGGGAAAAGGCAAAAGGAAACAATAAGCTTACGTTAAAGTGGGGTCATGAAAGACAGACACAACATTGTTTAATGTTGATCATGTTTATTTCTAGCACTGTGTTGACTTTCATTGAGACTTCTGTTGTTTTTGTACTAAACCAATGATATTTGCAGTCTCCCGGCCCAGAAGTCTATGCATGCTCCTATATTAAAGCTCTGGATATTGGCATTAAGCTGATCATTTTTTCCATGTTATTGCTATAAAACATACAAATTGACATTTGTCCATTGATTTACTAAATTATAAATACACTGTTTAAATAAATAAATAAATAAATTAGTAATAAAATCAACCATTTTGCTATACATGTGAATTTAAACATCAATTTACAATAAGGTCGCATTAGTTAATGATTGGTAATGCATGCATTTAGACAAACACGAAAGCTAACATTACATGATAGTTTGAGACTCATGCGCTGATTGACGGCCGCATAGTTTCAGTAAACGTGATACTCATCATTTCAGAAAGGACTGAAAAAATACCACCACAAATACATGTAATAAACTTATTTAGCATTTTTGATTAATGAGCTGTATTTCAGCTTCATCCGGCTTTACATTAACACCCGCCAAATGCGGGTAGATTCCAATTGTGGCGGGTTAGAGAGCCACTCCCACTAGCCACTTTGGCTGGCTGAAACTCATTTTTAAATTATCAGTGCTGGCTCGTCGTCACTACAGATTAGACTGTTAGTTTATGATCATTTGTCTATATGCGTACAAATGTGATCTTAAAATCGTGAAGAAGCATGACTGACAAAAACAGCTTTTTCGTGCCAGCAAAATAAAGCAGGTGAGTAACGAATGAGAGGATCCTGCGCACGGTGAGACAGGCTTTCCTCACTTACTGACGAGGGCTTTAGTGTCGCACGCACAAATGATTTGATGTGCACAAATGTTTAAAAGCACCTGTGCCGTTTCCTCGCTTGAAGCAACCGTGCAAACAAAACTAGTGCGATCCTCGTGCACCCACAGTCCTTCAAGTGCTCGAGATTCATTGTAAGCAGCAGCAGTTGTTGCTTTCGCTTTAACCATTCTTCTAACAGATTATTAATTGGCCTAACATTAACCGTGTGTGTTGTTTAATATTCATCCTTTTACAATACTATTGCTTTAATATGTTGTTGTATGTATAGTTAACTGGTGATCTGGGATCTAGAGACAGAACAGACCACTGTCCGTAGTTTTAGATGAGTAAGAATATATATTTTTTAAATGTCAGCTGTTTTTTTGAATAAATGTGTATGGATACAGCAGTATTTTGCTTGCTTTGACACATTATTTAAAATTTGTGGCAAGGAAATAATTAGTTTGGTGTGGCCACAGAAAAAAAAGGTAAATCCTTATTGTGTTGAGCCCTGAAAAGTCCTGTAAAAAAAGATAATTGCAATGCGACAACTTTTCATAAAAGCATAACCCGTTTTCTCATGCTCATTGAGTAAGCTCATAAACAATAAACAGTTAAATGAATGAGGAGGCAAGTGGAAAAAACACAAAATCTAAATGAAGTCACTTCGGCGTGCCGCAACAAATGCCAAAGTCAAATTTATGCATATAAAATATATTTACCCAACAACACAATTGTGGCTAGTTAAAATGGCGAGTGGCTAGTAATGATGTAAAACTACTAGCAAAAGTGGCTGGTGATCAAAATAAGTTCATGTCAAGCCCTAGGCGTAGCACATTAGAAGAGGACATGCACGTGGAAGTAGTAGGCGGGGAAAAGCAGCTCATTTGGATTTAAAGCCACAGGCTACAAAAACAGCTAAACTATACTCAAGACGGCAAAATGGGCAGATTCTGAAGACTATAATAAATTATCTGATGTCTATTTTGAGCTGAACATTTACAGACACCAAAAGCTTATCTTACATCTTGTAAAAGGAGTAAAATAAGTGCCGTTTAAAACTACTCTTAAGAGGTGTTTTTAAATTTTGTCTGAACTGTTTTTAATGAAACTAGCTAAACATATAAACTATGAACTAATTTAACCATGAAAGCAATCCAATAGCATGTGTTTTACTGCCTCTGGAAGAAGTAAAAAGTTGGCATGCTCAAAACTTTGTAGACCCCATTTATACCCATATTTAGTCATCTACTTGTGATAAGAATGCCAAAAACACCTCTTACTGTAAATAGCAGGATTAAATATCACCAATGAACGAGAGAGCAATATGAAGTAAAGGGCAGTAATAAAACAAGTGAGAGAACATATAAGAGCACAAAGACACCAAGTCATTGCGAATCATGAGCAAACAACAATCCCATGTTTCCCCAATGACCATCTTATATTTATTCCTTCTTATTTTTTCCGAACTGTTAGCTGCTCTCCACAATATTGGTGACTTCAAGTTTTACTATCCTGCTGGGGACATTTTGGCCTCACAATGCTGCCAAATCCTGACCTACACAACCACGCACACACAAACAAACACAAACCACAGCCTGACATGACTGACATCCCCTGGTTTGTTTTTCTCTGTAGATGTTACTGAATTTCTTAAGCAGGTCTATTCATCACTTCGCTGCTAAATCTGTCAAACACATGATTCAGCAGACGCCGAGTAAACCTGTCACCCGGACTTGCAGATCAAGCATTTTTTGCCTATTGTGTGCACGCGTGAAAGAGACAGCATGTATCTGTAATACAAAGCAAGATATTAAATATGTCTTTGGCAGGGTTTGTAAAGCAGCTCTAAAGTGTTTGTTAGACACAGAGGAAGTGGGTGTGTGTCTCTCGCTCTCTCCGGGTGAACGTTTAGTTTCTGGCAGGGATCTCGCTGGCCAAGCTGGCATGCCACGGACTGACAGACGGCCTGTGTAAATGTCTGTGGTTTCTTCTGTGTTAAGTGTGTGTGTGCGGCGCGGTCACAGGCTGAAGGGAAGTGTACTGCCGATTTTCTTGTTCGCCAACTTTCCCCTTCACAGTCCACTGAGAACTGATCCATTATCTACAGCTGTGAGCCAATCACACCTACAGCAGCCTAGCCACAGGTCTCTCTCACACACACACACACACACATGCGCATACACACACATCATACTGTCTCGCACAAATGCACTAAAAGCTTTTCTCATTCACAACACGTTTGAACAGCACACTAAACAATACAGTGTGTCACAATTACTTACATATTTTGTTTGTTACGCTCTGTATGCACTATTTTACCAGAATAGTTTTCCTATTCAAAAAAAAAAAGTCTACTTCAAGCAAACCTAAAACAAGATCATCTTACTTGGGAAGAAAAATGCATTTTGATAAGACTGATGATTAACCAGGGCTTTCTAAACATAGACTTTACTTGGGAGAGCCGCCCAGGTATAATAACAGCCACCCAAGTATATTAAGTGAATTATTTTTTTATTATACTTTTACACTTTTTTTTGTAAACGCCAATATAAACAAACATCAGTAAGCGATGTAGTCTAAAATGTTCTCTCCTTTACCCGTTTCATACTGCTTGTTCTGTGTGCGTGAGGCAGACAGTCTCACATGCTCTGCAGACCCACAGAGACCCGCACCTTTTTGTGTCAGGCCAGGGTTTCTAAATCTACTAAAATGTCTGGGATTTGCTTTTGCTTTCAAAGCAGTTGTTCATTTTATGTACACAGCCATGATGGAGATTAGATAATTAATTCTTTGATCTAAATGACTCGGAAAAACTTTGCTAAATACTCAGTGAAGATGACTACATCTAAATTGGCAGCAGAATATTTGTACACCAAATGGGTAATCAACTCATTTGTCTATACATTTTATTCTTGTAATTATTATCATTTTAGAGATATTGTCGGTTTTTATTCTTTTTTTCTGTCATTTACTTCTCATTTGCTGTTTATTTTATTTTTGTTTATTTTAACTTGATGATGTCAATATACATATTTTATACATACTTTAATAGTTTATAAGAGAAAAAGCATAAAGAGAAATAGTGGATGTCTTTTATTTATATAAAAGCCTTGTTTTTTTTTTTTTTACTTTAACACATTTAAAAGAAAACATTTAAAAATAGGTAATAATAAAAATGGTGTTAAAATTCAAATTATGTTTAGTTTGATGCATATACTTAACTATTTATGTGCTGTGGGTAAAAGGAATTATATTTTAAATCCCGTGGGTAGCACTGTTAACTAATTTTTTAATATCTATGAATTGTTTATTTGGTTATTTAATGATTTTGAAGCAGTATCTTTTCCAAGTTTTTTTAATTTCTAGGTTTTGCCGGCTGACACATTTGCCGAATTTTCCTTGCCAATTGTAATCTTTTTTTTTTTTTTTTTGGTTTCAACTTGGAATTTCTCTAAACCTGGCAGAGCCCGAGGGATCACAGTGAGTGCTCCTACTTGGCCCCACCTTAATTCCAAGTTTATGTTTGATCATTTAAATTTCAATATTTGCTTTATATAAATGCTTGTTCTTGAATATTTAACAATGTATATGTATTGTCATTGTATTGATGTAATGAAGTCTGGGTTTTAATATTTGGACATTTATATGTTTTATAAATATTTATTTAAATCTATATTTACCCTTTAAACATATATTTAAACAATTATTCATAATATAACATTTTTTAGGGTTTTAGTTAAAGTAGTGCTGCACGGGTAAAGAGTTATCGCAAAAAAAGTTTTTATTTTTACCTAATACATTTGTATTAACTGCGTATATTTATTTTGTAGATATAAATACACCATACCTGCTAACATTTATCTTTAAAAATCCAAGAGACCAGGGAAGTGGGTGGGGGGTGAGGTGTCTGAAGAACACAGCTGAGAACCGGGTAATAACTGTACTATGCATGGGGTTTCGGCCGGCTGCTGCAATCGTACACTATATTAAAGTTGTCAACTCGAGGGTGTTACAGACTATACCAAAAAGCTGAGGACCTTTGGGGTAAAATTATGGAAGTTTTCTGGAAGAAATAACAATTTGGGAGGGCAGCGGGAGATGGGTCTGAAATACAGGAGACTCTAGGGAATAATGAGAGTGTTGGCAGCTATCAGCTATAAAATACACACATGCATGCATATGTTTAAGAAAATGTTTATTCATATTTATACACAGAAAAAAATATATACAAATGTTAGGAAGCCACACAATGGCTCAGGGGTTAGCACTGTCGCCTCACAGCAAGAAATTCGCTAGTTCAAGTCCCAGCTGGAAGAGTTGCCATTTCTGTGTGGCGTTTGTTTTTTTTTGGCAGTATGTTATCCCAGTGTTCGTGTTGATTTCCTCGGGGTGCTCCGATTTTCCCCACAGTTCAAAAACATGACCTACAAATGAATTGAGTAAACTAAATTGGCCGTAGTGTATGAGAGTGTGAATATGAAAGTGTATGGGTGTTTCCCAGTACTTGGTTGTGGCTGGAAGGGCATCCGCTACATAAAACATACGCCAGAATAGATGGTGGTTGACCAACACGGAGAGCGACAACGCATAGCTTTAATGCACATAAAGTGAATGCGGCCATTTTAATATTTATTTCAAGGTGCTTTCAAGCCAAAATGAAGCGAAAGCATAATATTATATCATTATTATATTACATTTGAGATTGGCTGTTTGATGCTACTTTCACTTTTCATTGAAAGATTGAAAAAGGAGGAGAAACACTGGTAAATACTTAAATGGGATGATAGCGGGACACAATTAATCACGATTAATCTCTGCCCAGCACTAATTTAAACATGTCCTTGTATTGACAGAAAAAAAAAAAAAAAAACATGCGCAATGATAATAAAATTTGATGCAAGTGCCACCAGGCTACATCTCAGTAAAAGCATACACTAAATATTTTGTATTATTTAATTCGCCAACAGCCATTTAATGCAGTGCACACACATCTCTTACAGTACATATGCCATAGATACGCTGTGATGTACAAGGGGTGACTGTAATTGACAATATGCTGAGTTGATTTCAGTTCACGCATCTTTACAATCATTCCAAATGAATTTCTGCATCCCTCTCACTTCTCCCATGATTCCTCTGTTATTTACCAGCAAAATGAAGGTGTAGGATTGCCTAGGTCCCTCGGCCCATCCCACACACTGCTGTCTTTCTGCCCTCATGGAGTACATTCAATTTTAATTTCTAAACTGCTGCCATATTGTGAGGCTGGCATGAAGCTCAGTCTAGCATAGAATTCCATTAACCCACTCCCTACTGTTCAGACGGCACACTTCACACCGTCCCTGCAGACAAGCATGCAGCCGGGCCAGAGCCACACTCACTCATATGTCCCCGCTATTAAGACTTTTCTCATTTAAAAGGGGACACATGATGATAATTTGGCATCTTTCCATGTTTAAGTGCTGAAATCGGGTCCCTGGTGCATCTACCAACCCAGAAAATGTGAAAAAGCACAACCCTGTAACTTTGGCTTTAATAAATGGGCTGATTTTGCTTCCAGATATACAGTAGTCTAGAAAGGGGATCTTATTATATATAACCAATAATCTGCACATTTCCATCCACAGTTTGCCATTTCTGTTTGCTCAATGGAGCAGCTGGAGATTTAAAATGTTTGCGCCAGAAAAAAAACATTACAAATGTTCTGTTGGATGTACTACAAACATAAGAACAAACATCTAAGCCACTGAGGACATTCTAGTTGAATACACAAACTCTGCATTTTTTGCCCACTTCAATATGACACCTGAGATTTTTTTTTACATATTGATACTGTTTAACACACAAGTTATTGATTCTAATAAGTTCTAACAAACTAATTCTGCTATTGTTATTAATTTGATCGAGGATGATGTCTGATTGTTGGTGCTCCAGGAAGAAATTGAGGAGGTTGATGTCATGAAAGGTATTACTTATTGGTGTAGTACATGTGTATTAGCTTTGTCAATATGAAAAAAAAATCATATTTTTGTTTTATTAAAAGGTTTAGAAACCAAATTTAAAAGATAGTTTCATTGCGTCACAGGTAGCTCTCTCACAACGCGCAAATCTTAGGATCTATAAAAAAAACAACAACCCGTGTATATTTACAAAAAATAAATAAATAGGCGCTGGAACATTAAAATGCAGACAGGACAGGGAGTGACAACAATGCAATAACAGACAACAAAAAGAACTAAACACACTCATGGATATAGATACACGACATGATTGAACTGCTAACAAACAAGGTAAAGACACAGGTGTAACTAATGACACTAATGAATGGTGGGAAAACTGAACAAAGGAATCACATGGCAGTAACAGAAATCACATAGAACACAACACATGACACAAAAAACACATGGCACACAACACAACGAAGACACCAGATTGTGACACATTGGTGATTCCAAATATGAAACTTAATAACAAATTTAGTAGGGGCAAATCTGACTAGCTATAATAACTGATCTATGAATATCTACATATTCTGGGGACACCAGAGACTTATTTTACATCTTATGAAAAAAGGCATATGTCTCCTTTAAAGGTATAAGATTATCCCAAAATGAATTTTCAATCAGTGTTCACTTTCATGCTGTTCTTTTTTTTTTTTTTGTTAAAGAAAAAATGAGAAATTTAGAATAATGTGCAGGCTGCTCTTTTCATCACAATTACAATGAATGGGAGACGGAACTCAAGCTTCAAAAAGCACTTAGAAGCTTCATATTTTCTGAAAGGCAAGAAGTTATTCATTGAAATCCTTGGCCTAAGAACTGTTCTAGCTTTCGAGATTTTTAAGCCAAATCTTTTCAAAGAAACCATTCATCGAGCTTAGCTGAATTATTTGTACACTAATTAAACGGATCTGTTTTTCATGACTTCAGATAACATTCTAGTTATCAATATTTCAGTGACTCCAGGGAAGGACTGCAAGCGAACGACTTGGTTTTTTTCTGTTTCTTTTCCACACAAGTCACATGTACAATGAGCATTTTATACTGATTTACACGTCTGATTTTTTAACATTTAATTACATTTAAATTTTGTATAATTTAAATATTTTCTGATTTTAATTTAAATTTGTTTTGAGCCCAATCTCATTGGAAATATGTTCCACTGCCTACATTTTGGCAAAACATGAAATACATCCACAAGATGACAGTGGTTTGCTTGGTGATCTGACAAACACCGACATAAACCTTTCCCTAAACCCAACTAACAGTGCTTTTAAAAGCAAAAGTAAGACAAAAAAGTACACTTTTTCCACATAATTTTACTTTGAATTTTACATTGCTTTTATCTAATTTGTGGAACTCTGCTTTACTGGACTCAAGCTAGAGCGCTCTGTCATTTAATACAATACAATTTCCGCTTGTTAAGTGTGACGTCACGCGAAGCGGCTTCCAGGTCCAAGCACTCTATTCTACTCAATAGGGAGACTCATGAAATGGTAATAATAAACGTTTACAAAGCAATTTAATACTTTCGAAAATCACGATCGCAATGTATATATCCATGCCTAATATCCAATGGCCAGAAGGTGATTCATTTTTTTATAAATTGTTAAAATGTTGGTATTTGTGATGCAGCAAGCCCAGAGATTGTTGTGTACATTACATATAATTAACTTTAATGTGTGATATGAATAAAAAGTGATCATACACAAATGATTGCTCAACTCAAATGAGTGGCGGCTTGGACCCGGAAACAGTATTACATACGTCACCAACATGTCACCACTTAACAAGCGGATAAGCTACCAAGCAAACTGATCACAACAGAAAAATTTTTCCATATGAAGATAAATATGTGATGCAAACCTATATGATTAGTAATCATAGACACTAGTTGTGGGAATCACAGGTAAACTCACATTACAATATTATCACAATATTTTGCCCCAATATTGATTTATTACGATATCAGCGATTCTGTGATAAATCACAAGATCATCCACAATATATAAGGACAAAAATGCAAAAAGTAAGTGGCAGTTCAGTGGGTACAAATGCCTTGTTGATGCCAGAGGTCAGAGAAGAATTACCAGACTGGTTCCAGCTGATAGAAGGGCAACAGTAACTCAAATAACCACTCAACTGAGGTATGAAGAAGAGCATCTCTGAACACACAACACGTCCAACCTTGAGGCAGATGAGCTACAGCAGCAGAAGACCACACCGGGTGTCACTCCAATCAGCTAAGAACACAAAACGGAGGCTACAATTTGTACAGGCTCACCAATTTGCACAAAAGAAGATTGGAAAAACGTTGCCTGTTGTGATGAGTCTCTATTTCTGCTGCGAATTTGGCATCAACAACATGAAAGCTTGGATTTATCCTGCCTTGTATCAATGGTTCAGGCTGGTGGCCCATTAGCACCAACTGAGCCTATTTTAGAATTATTGCTAACCATGTCTATCTCAGGCTACTTCCAGCAGGATAACACACCATGTCATAAAGTGTGAATCATCTCAAGACTGGTTTCTTGAACATGACAATGAGTTCCCGATACTCAAATGGCCTCCACAGTCATCAGAACTCAATCCAATAGATCACCTTTGGGATGTGGTAAACAGGAGATTCCCATCATGGATGTGCAGCTGACAAATCTGCAGCAACTGCGTGAAGGATTATGACAGTTTTGAAGGCAAACAGGGGTTCAAGCCAGTACTAGTAAGGTGTACCTAAAAAAGAGACCATCGAGTGTATCCCTTTTATTGACAGGACATTTTATATAATTACAACATGTTGCAACAATGCTGATATGCGGAAAGCAGTTTGTGACTAAAAAGGTCACGTCATGCAATGCATTGGCATCCTAATTTAAAAAACTTTTTTTTAAATTTTTTAAATTTAACAAATACTGTCGAATTAGTAATTTATTGCTTTCTAGTTTTCTGTAAACTTAATTAGTACACATAACTATTGATACTTAAAGTAAAACTTAATTTATTTTAACTTGATTAATTCGAAAAAATAAACTTAGCAAAACTTAATTAGTAGACACATATTTAGCCCTGCGTGTACTGCAGCCAAAGCGAGAAGGGTATAAACAGAGGTCTGAGCCAGCTCCAAGTGAGTGGGAATCGAGCTCCAAGTAGGCTCTACAAACCTGGAGTTTTTATTTATTTAATGTCTTGTACAGGACACGGAGTCCAATATTGTGCTTCATGAATGTCTACACCTACTACAACCCTAAACCCCAGCTTAACAGTAACCTGATGTGTTTTTTTTAACGTCTACACCTGCCCCAACCTTAAACCCAACCTCACAGCAACCTATTGTGTTTTATTAATGTCTACTCCACCTACACCACCTAAACCCAACATACTTGTGGCGCAAGTCTCTCCCACTTGGATGTCATCAAACCTACTTGTGGCGTAAACCCTCCCATTTGGAGGTCTCAAGGCTGCAGCTATACCTACTTGGCCAAAGCAGTAAACAGCTGCAGTGCAAGACTGATGAATAAATTTAGATCTTTTGAACATTTAAATAAATATCGATTCTTGGTGCTCGAGTATCAATAATGTATCGCAGCCATAAGTTTCCTGGTATATAGCCATATAGATATTTTGTACTACCTCTAATAGACGCCATTAGTTGTTTTGTAGCATGTATTATGTGTTCTGCAAAGAACTGCATTAAAATTATTATTTATTTATTATTAATATCTCCCTGTAATTACAATTAGTATGAAATGAACAAAAGTTGTTGACGTCAAACTGCCCTGCAGTGTTTATTATACCTAGAAACTGCAGCCAAACATGTTTTTGTGGTTTTACAAAAATGTCTGAAACACATATTTCTAATGAGTCTGTGTTTTGTAATCACCCTGGAAAGGAGCAACCAGCACATTATTCAAAACTTCTTCATTGGTGCACCACAGTAGGAAAAAAAACATACACATTTAAAGAGCACCTACTTTACCCCTTTTTTTTTAATTTAATATAAGTATATAATATAATTTAATATTAGATAATATATTATATATATTATATAATTATATATAATATAATTTAATATTAGAATGTTCTGCTCTCAACACAATATAGCTACCCTTACGTTGCGGAGGGCCTCAAAATGAGAGTGATTTGGATCCTATTTTAACATCAGGAAATAAAATTAAAAAAGAGACTTATTGTGTCCCTATCATTCCAATATGACTGCGGACACACTATACCTACACACAGTCCTGTCCAAACTGCTTCCGGAAGATGATTTTCATCATCTGTGCCCTTTAAAAACACAGGAGACAGAGTAAATGATCCCCCAATCTTCATTTGTATCCAAATTCTCCCTCTAAACTCCATAATCTCTATATGTTTTCCTCTTGTCTGGCTCTGAAGGTCGTGGCTGTGTGTAAGTCTGTGTGCAGGACATGTGGCCTCTGGGGAAAAGCCATTTGAGAAGCTCTGTCTCCCCGTCAAAGCCACAAGTTGAGTGGCTGCATTGATCTCTGCTCACACACACACACACCATATAGTACGCAGATAAAATGCTCTCCACCTTCTCCTCCTCCTCCATCGATTGCTGGGCGTCAACAAGCGATTAGCTCTGTATCCAGCAAAGAGCCTCATCACTGGACGATGGCAGTGTTTCTTTTGTAAAAGACAAACATCTCAGCCTTATTCGCTCTGCACACACATATACACACACGCACACACTCGAACAGACATCACGCGCCCTTGTGGTGATAAGTTTTATTTGTCTGATCCAGAACGGGCAGAGTGGAAGAGAAAGAGAGAGAGAGAATGAGGAGGGAGGGATGAAAAGGAAAGGAAACAAATGCTAATGTGGGTAGATTTCCACTGAGCTCAATGCCTCGCTTTCACCGCGCTTCACTGCACACAAATACCGTCATTTCAGCGCAGCGGTGCGGAGGGTGGAGAGAGAATGGATGGGGAGAAAAAATAATAAATAGAGCAAAACAGAGAAGGGAAGTCATTTGTTTGCGGTAGTGAGACGTGGAGGGAGCTGGTGATATCCTGACAGGTCAAATTGCAGGTGAATAAAAGTTGAAGAGATGCTATCAACAGGAGGAGAGGCAACGCAAGGCAATGCACAGCTGGTGGATAGGGTTTAAGATGAGCTTATATTTATCATCATATCCTGACTATGTTATGAATTGCATTTTTTTTTCTGTATTTAAAAGTTTTACATTACATTTGAATACGCAAATAAGGCATCATTTCATTAAATATTAAGTAATTTGTATATTTTTATAGCACAAAAGTCTGAACTCTGGATGACATCCCTTAGTTTTACATCCCAATGTTGACTGGTATGGTGTGTGTATGTATATTTATTATGTATACTGTATGTAATACATACACATACATAAGAGCAAAACTATACAAACAATTTTGGTGCATTCAAACATTAATTTTCCTTCGGCTTAGTCCCTTTATTCATCAAGGGTCGCCACAGCGGAATGAACCACCAACTAATCCACCATATGTTTTACACAGCAAATGCCATTCCAGCTGCAATCCAGTGCTGTGAACACTGGATGACATATAAGAGTCAAAATATTTTTGTATCTTTTTTTTTTCATTACATGATTCAGATAATACTGCGAAAAAGCTTTTTAAAAAAAAAAAAAAAAAAAAGCTCTTTATTAGTTTTACAAATGTACAGTACAATAGAATGTTGTATATAGCATGTAGCCAGCCTGGTGAAAAGGGTGGTTATTTTATCTCAAAAAATGGTCCTCATTGCAATTATTCGCCTCATTGTCTATTTAATTGGGAAATTTAACTACTGTATTTATAGTGACAAGCATTATTTTAGCTGGATTATCTTGTTGGATGGTCATCATAACTACACTTTTTAACGTGCCAAAGATATTTCCTAAATATTTAGAATAAAGAAATATAAATTAAGTACTTTTTTTTCATAATGGAAATTTATTACATCATATATCACAAAAAAAAAAAAAATAGGAATCTGTTAAAGTTTTACATTAAAATTGTATCTATTGTCATTTATTAGGCAAATAACAAACTGGCCAGCATATTCAACTTTCCTCAGTCAGAATTTGGCCCTTTAAATAATAAAAAATGTAAACACAGTAATAATAATAATAATAATAATAATAATAGTATATCTTCACAATGTTTCTAGCCTCTCTTGTAAAAAGTACATTTGTAAAATTCATGAACAACAACAGCCAAATTAGTATTCAAATTCTTTATATGGGTCGCTTTTGGTTCTTCACTCATTTCACTGGTCATTTTTTTGTTTCAAGAATAAGGTCCATGATTTAGAATAAAAGTTACTTATAAAGTATTTTCTCCATTTAAAAACAATACAGTAGCGAAAGATAAATGGTCTTACATCAGATTGTATATTTTCTTGCACAGCTGGTTGTTGGACTCATGAAAAATGATTGTTTGTATTGTAAAACTGATTAGCTAAAGTTACATCAAAGTGAGGATTCTGTTTGATATTAAAGACTTTTTCGATGGGTTATTTTCACTATTTATAATGGCATAGCAGTCAAAATAGGACAAATGAGCTCATGTATAGGACAAATTCTGGACCTTTGTTAGTCCAAACCTTGGCTACGGGCCTGTATGAATGTATCCCTCTGTTACAAATATTAGAATACAGATATCAAAAAACTGTGTGTTTATGTGCATGTAAGTGCTGCTGAACTGGAGAAAAAAAAAGTTTGGCTAAAAGTCTGGGAGAAAACAAAAACTCGGCTTGAGAAAACAGCCTTAATAATTATGTGTTGTAACTGAAATCTACAGACAGAAACGGATAAAGTGCGAAAAAAGACAGCCTTTAAAATGTGATTTCCAAAAAGCTCAAAATTGACAGGAAGCTGAAAAGTGTTTTTGCTTGCATTGTTTTGCCTTAACAGTTCTGATTACACCTCTTGACAAACACACACACACTCACACAAACAAATACTACCACAAAAAAAAAAAAAAAACTGTTTTCATACAGACAAGCTTGAGGAAGTGTTCACCAGAATTAGCAATGCTAACATTCAAGATAATCTTTATCACTCAGCAGTTTTCTCTGAAGATCCTACTTGGCATTTAATGTCTTTTTTAAAGTCTGAATTTAAGGTTTTTGTTAAATATTCCTGCTTTTTATAATTTGATTTTGATCGAAGACTAAAAGTGTTAAAAATTTGTGCTGTCTAATTGTTAATATAAAGCTGCCTAAATTAGCTTAAATATTTTTGGTTAAAAACATGCACTGAAGGGAAACACGGTGGCTCAGTAGTTAGCACTGTTGCCTCACAGCAAGAATGTCGCCGGTTTGAGTCCGGGCTGGGTCAGTTGGCATTTCTGTGTGGAGTTTGCATGTTCTCCCCGTGTTTGCGTGGGTTTCCTCAAGGTACTCCGGTTTCCCCCACAGTCCAAAGACATGTGTTATAGTTGAATTGAATAAGCTAAATTGGCTGTATAAGTGTGAATGAGAGTGTATGTTTCCCAGTACTGGGTTGTGGCTGAAAGTATGTAAACTTGCTGGATTAGTTGGTGGTTCATTCTGCTGTGGTGACCCCTGATAAAAAGTCAAAGTAAAATAAATAAATGATTAAATGAATGAATGAACATGAGCTGACAGTATGTAATAATGCTAATAATGCTCAGTTTCTTGCTCATCATTTTGCTTTACAAGACCTCAGCGAAGGCTTAAGATTGTATCAGATTGTTTTGTTCCAATAATTGCTGAAGCTTTTATCATAATATAAGCTATTATCATAATTTTGACCTCCAAAAATAAAAAGTTGCTTCAATAGGCATTATAACAAACAGGTCACTGCATTGTTGTTTATGTTTGTAACAAATGTGTAAAAAAACTGTATAAAATAAAGTAGGTAAGACTTCTCTCATTATTTCAAATTCAGACCGCATGATTTTCAAAGTAGCCGTGTCACAGGTGTTTTCACACTGCATGACTTTCTGGGATAGTGTTCTGTCGGTGTGTTTACACTGAAAAGTTAGATTGGTGACGGGGTTTCACACTGCATAACTTTATAATAGGAAGAATCGCTGACAATGTTGTCTCAGTCTGCAAACTACATCTTACAACCAAACACACACAAGAAGTGACATGGAAACTTCGCAATGTCACGTATATATTTTATTACTAACTACATAATGGGAAAGAAGCCTTTAGTGGGGTAGAAAATGTACTTATTTTGCTCAACTGACTTTTGAAAGGAATTAGAAATTTCTCTCAAACCTTTTTCTTTTTCATCCCGGTTGTGATATTGCTCAGATGAGACGTCAAACAGACACGAGTGCTTCTGCCAAATTCACACAAGTTTTTCCTTCATTTCTAGGGTCCCAATAAACTGAAAAGAAGCTCTTTTAACTTCTCCCCAACTTCCCGCTGGCCTAAAGGTACCCATATTAGTGGATGCTGCTCACTCATTGGCTGTAGGTAATCGTCAATGTTATTTTCAGTCAGAACACATTTCACAAGGCATGATTTGAATCGCTGACGGCTCCAGATAATCAGTGTTCTAAATATCTGACGGGTGTCAGCGACTCATCTACAATTCTATCGCGTCTTTGACAGTTCACACTGTGTGATTGCTACTCATGTGAACGAGCACTGATTTGCCTGCGATTTCAGGCATTTGTCTGTGATTTCTCAAAACCTGTCAAAATTGGGGCTAAAATCATGTGGTCTGAACTCATTAGTAAACATTAAGCAGGTAAAAAAAAACACATCTTTAATGCTGTAGAAAAGAAAAAGTTACTTGGATTTTAGATGGCCTGACAAATTAACCGCAAATTATCTTTTTTTTTTTTTTTTACAAAATATTCCTTTAAGCAGTGTTCAGCTTTGCAAGAGCAGTTTTAAACCGTTTATGTAACATTTCATTTTTGAGTAATGCGATGGATTCTGATTAAAAAATACAAAACAGTGTCACGTCATTGACCCGTGGGCAAGTCGAGCCCATTGAGACGTTGGTATCCATATAAAACTTGAGTTGATCCAAAATGAATGTGAGATAATGAGTCATTTCCCTTTCTCTGTTTTCATGCTGAGCCAAATCTGGCTATAACTCACGACGCAGGAACAGAAGCTGATGTGAAGCTGCAGCTCTGAGCATCATGTGAAGTGTGTGTTCTGCTCCTACATGAACAGGAACAGGAAAGCGAGGTTTTGCTGGTCAGTCTGTGCATACAAGTGAAGCCACTGGCAGTTAAAGACGGAAACATATTCGGCCTTAAAGGAGACATATTACGCCCCTATTTATAAGTTCCCAAATAAATCTCTAGTAGACCCAGAATGTGTCTGTGAAATTTCAGCTCAAAATACCTCACCGATCAAATACCCTGTTTGAAAGATGTCAGCAAATCAACACCTTGGAATTATAAGGTTCTATCTGCATTCTGAGTGATTTTGAGATCTTGACCTTTAAAGTTTTTGCATTCCATATAGCAGACAGTATGTGTATAACGTTTGTTTTTTTTTTAATAAAAAAATCTTCAAATGTAAACAACTTATAAAAAACATTGTATTATGTAAATAAGTTTAATAAGAATATGACAAAAACTCAATTTTGACAAAAAATGTCAGATAGATTATAATTATAATTTTAAGGTGACGAAATGACTATATGTCAATAAAAAACAATCTATTTCTCTTTAAATGCATGTGCTGTTATTTTCCATAAGAGGGTAACATGCAGCTCTACATTTTCATACCATGTCAGACAATGGGCCCTATACACCTGGCACAGTAAGGTGCAAGACGTGTTTGGTGCGATTTGTTGCTATTTTTAGACCAGCGTAACCCTAATTTTCCCATTTTGAGCCACGTTGGTTAAATAGTAAAACCATTTGCACCACTTTGTGGACTCATAGATGTGGCCGTCTAGAATGAAGGTGTATTGAGGCACTTTGTTAACACGCTGCTATTTTGAGGAGCAAAAATAGACTGCAAAATAGACTATCTAAAAGCTTTACAAATGAAAAAACTAAAGGATTAAAATGTTACAAAAATGATTAATTTCTACAGAAATATAAAAACCACTGCCTCCGTGCCTTCTTCATCTCGAAGGGTTTTTTCCAGTTTGTGCATGACAGTTTGCTTTAGTAAAATTTTATTATTAGTAGTAGTATTATTTATTATATGCATATTTATATTTGTTTTACTAAAAACAAGTTTAGATTTGTCCATCTGTTGGGTTATGGACCATATGAGGCATAAGAATAGGACATTTGTTTGGATATAACTCAGTTTTTTAACCACAGTTCATTATTATTGTTCATTTATTTGTTTGCTGTAAATTAGAAGTGAATTTAAAAATAGTTTTGAAAACAATCTTTGCGCTTAACAAATAAAAATCATATATGTGTAGGCTAATGGATGTCTTCAGTGGAGTTCATGCAACATCGTTTCCTTATTCCATGAAAGAAAAAAGTAAAGAGAAAGTGAAGAGGCCGAATAGAGGAATCTTGTTCTTTATCCTCACTGCAGACTATTTTCTCGCTAGTGAAGCATTCATTTTTCCACTTACAAAGTCCACCATGTACATAGCGAACGCATCACAGCGCAACACAACTGACTCAAACTGACTTAAATGTCAGTGACAACACAACTGACTCCAACTGACTTAAATGGAATGGGAGATGAGACGCTGATTGGCTTAATGACGTTATGCACACCCATAAGTGCGCCCTGCACTTTAGACAAGATCGTAGAAATAGAGCCCAATGATGAAGAGTAAAGGTTGAAAAGCTGAAACTTCTAGACTGAAACAGGATATTTCTAAATGGTTAGTGTATTTCTTGATAACACTGAAACTACTGTACCAGAATACTATTAAGACAGCCACATAGGTCATTCTGACCATTTAGTACAGAATTGAAGTTTTGTCATTTCTTATTTACATATGAAACTTCTATTGCTATTTTAGACTTTAACTTCAAATGCCTGGCATCATATTTTATGAGTTCATTCCCCTCAAAATACAGACCTGTTTTGTAATATAGCCTATAATTGTGAATGAGTTACTAGACCTCCCCAAAAGGTGCACACATCACTTTGTCCTGCAAGCAGGTGAGCTCACTGCAGTAAATATGATGATGCATTTTTAAAAGACATGCAAAAGTTATGAACTAAAGGTGTTTTACAATCATAAAGCTATATTTCTGTTACCAGAAAGTTGCTAGGCCACAGAAGCACACATATTTAAAGTCAAGGGGAAATGTAGAAGACACTGAAACACGCTAAAAATACTCAGAACTCTTACTTCATAATTTGAATAATATAACTAGTATGTTAGAATTATTTTTACACACATTTAGAAAAAGCCATGGTCTTATAGTTATATGGATTTTAATTAAAAACAAAGTAGGTAAATTGCTAAATTTTAAAACATTAAATGAATGCCCCTTTAGTTCTAGTGTTAAACTCATAGACTTAGATTGATAAGAATAAGGGACTGTTGACATGTAGCATCTAAAATCCTGTGGCGCGGTACTTCCTTCACCATTTTCAACATGCTTTGCATTTGCGAACCACTGCTGCAGCTCTGATACGTTTCCTTTATATAAACTAAATAACATTGTAATGTTTGCTTGCGCTGCATATGCATTTAGGTAATTAGTCTACTCTTACTCTTAGTCTATTCTAGTCTACTCAATTGTGTATATTCAAGACCAAGCATGAAGCTGATTTGTTAGTTCTAGTCACATGACTCACTGTGCACTTGAAGAATTTGGATAAGTCGAGATGTTTTCATCTACGTGCACTTAGAATAATGCATGAGCGTCACTCCCTATTTACATGCACAAGAACTTGCGCATGCAAAAGACGCACTATCTGAACAGCCCTGTACCTATATTCAGGCCTTTGCATGTAAACATTAAACTATTAGTATATTTCTCCCATATTTACAAATATACTTGACAATAGAGTGCACAATAAACCTGCATTTCTGAATTACATTGACAAGTTTTTTTTTTGTTTAGTTTAACATATTAATTACACAATTCCCTTGTCTTTTGTATATTTTTAGCCTTGTTAAAAATAGCTGAAATAGCCGGGTCAGTCAAGTTTTTGAGTTTTTTCTTAATTTGCTGGGGATTTTTTTGTAATTGCATGAGCTTTCTTAAATGGCAGTGTGTTAAGCTCTCGGCCATCATGCATTTGGAAACATTCTCAAAATATGATATACTTATCCAGGAAGTTAAAATGGTGATAGTGACCCATTCTTTAGACTGACACTCATTGATTTTGGCCAAATATGTGGTGCTTTACTGACATTCTTTGTTACATTTCATTCACAAATGAAATTTCGCCACAATGCCCTGGTTAACACTGATGTCAGGAGTCTATAGAGACTCTTATGTTCATTGGCACCTCCAACAACAGCATTTATAATGTTTTTTGGCAGACACTGTAAACGTCCTGCTGTTAACAGCGAGTAAACAGAAATGGAGAACTGCTGCTGCTCACTCAGGGAAATACATCTGTGTTCAAGCACCTTATAAAAGCGGAATTTGCATAATATGTCCCCTTTAATGAGCTCAATATGAGCACCAACAGGCCAGTCTTTCATCTGCTCTGACCACACAGACCTCATCGAGAGCAATGGACTCGCTAGCCTTTTCTACATCCTTCAAATACAGCCTGCATCTTCCCTTCACAAACACTTGCTGGGAATGCAGGGTCATTCATATCCAGCCAGCAACAATCGAAGAGCTGAGATCTGAACAAGACACCAGATGTGATGCTAATCTTCGAGAATTGCTCCAAAGCCAGTGAGCTGCCAACAGAGTCAGAGCTTTAAAGCATTGAGGACTACATTGTGCTGCCTTTCAAGATCCATTATTATTATTATTATTGTTATAATTATTATAATTATAATTATTATTATTATAGTATTATTATTACTATTTGATGGTCCTTATTGCACATTTTTGACAACACTGTAAAAGAAAATCCAGATTTTCACAACGTTACTGTAATTTTTCACAGAAAATTACATTAGTATCACCTCACATGATTTAACTGTAAAATTTTACAGTAATGTGTTGCATTCATAATTTTGTTGTGAAATTAAGGCGGGTAGCATAATTACAGCAAATTACTGTAAAAAGGACTATATCTTTTACATGTTAGTTATAGAAATTCAAACTCTTTATTTCATTTATCATAGATTAATACAAATTAACTGTTATGCTAGTATTGGCACTTTTTTGATATTTAGAAATAACAGAATATTTTTGCAGTTACAAAAACAATTTGGTTCCATCTTCAAAAATAATGTGAAAGAAAATCATTCTGTTTTGAAACAACATGAATGTCATAGTACATTTTAATTTTTGGGTGCACTGCACCTTTATTTATTTTTATAAGGTAACATGGAAATATGAAATAATTTTTAATGAACATATTTTTGTGCTTAGCCAAAAACATAATAAACTGGAACAAAATTAATTGATTTATGAAACCAAACACTGTTAAACACCCCAAATGATTTCAAAGTCGGGGTAAATGTCAGAATGAGTAGCCTGAGAAAGTCTGTTTCACAATAAAGCATAGATATTCTACAAGATAATACTGTGAAATCACAGTAATGGACTTTACTATCCGCTGTGAAGTTACACTGAATGGATGTAATTTCACAGTAATTTAATGTAACAAAATCACAGTAAATTTGTTATGATTCACATTTACATGGACTACAATCCTGCCTCCATATGTACTACAAGGTGCGTCAGGCACCACACACACACTAGCCTCCTTTGATTAGACTCAGAGAGATGAATCAGCCGCTCGATCGCTGGTAATCATAACAAAATTACTGTCAACAACCTCATACTGCTGTGATTTTACGTACAGTATTTTACTGTGAAAGT
Source organism: Danio rerio (assembly GCF_052040795.2). NCBI lineage: Eukaryota > Metazoa > Chordata > Actinopteri > Cypriniformes > Danionidae > Danio > Danio rerio. Next base: position 34,758,929 of record NC_141023.1, on the reverse strand, counting down.
AATGCCATTATTAGGCTCTTCCCTATCAAAATTGTGTAATCGAACTACCCATACAATAAAACAAACAAACAAACAAACAAACAAACAAACAGGTAAACGCTGACAAGTGGGATAACGGCACCAGCTGCTTCAGAAGCATTAATGGAAAAATTAATATAAAAAAACAGCATTTGTAATTTGGGAATATTTTGGTTCAGACACTGAACAAAAACAGGTCATTTTCAAAAGTTGTCGCAGAATTGTTGTCACGACTTACAGACTATTGAGCTGATGCTTCACTACAAAATAAAATTGTAAATCAAATAGAAATATCCTTCAACAAAAAATAAATAAACATAAAATCGCTATTATATTTTCCCCAAAATTTTATAGCCCTAATTACTATATTAGTGTATCCATTCACTAGCTAAATTAAGAGTCTTCATTTATTAAATTCTTATAACCTGTAGTTACTATATACATTATTGTTAAAATAATAATAATTATTATTATTATTATTATTATTATTACGGATACTAATACTACCTTTAATAATAATAATAATAATAATAATAATAATAATAATAATAATTATTATTATTATTATTATTATTATTGTTGTTATTATTATTGATATTATTATTATTATTATTATTATTAATATTATTATTATAACTACATAAAATTACACAGTGAAATAATTCCAGTTTATTATTTCATTGCATTATCAATCGTATAACTTTTTTATAGTACTGTTCATAATATTAGTAGTATTATTATTATTATATTTAAAATATTATTAATAATAATAATAATAATAATTATTATTATTATTATAACTGCAATGTCAAAATTGTTTAAATAATACTATTATATAAAAAAAGAATTAACGAGTTAATAAGAGTCCAGAGGTTTCTCCTCCATGGTTTGCGCCTTGCCAGCCCATCATATGAGCTACAGATTGACCATTTCTCACATTTTGCATAATGCATCACACTAGTGTAGGAAAACTGCCAGCTCAGACACACACACATGCACACAGTGCACAACCTCGCACTGGGCTGTTCATAAATAATACCATCATGCACTAGGTCCACAGCTGGGTTTGCTCGCGGGACGTCTGAATTATGCAGAGACCTGCACAGTCCATGCCCCTTCAAACACACACACACACACACACATGTACCCAACATACATGTCACCCACATTACATTCACGCACCAAAAGGCACAAACTGACTGTCGAGACCATTTTCACCTATCAACTTAGTGTGAAACACGGCTGAACTACCAAGCACTATTTGCTCTCCGATCACAAACCAGGGGAAAGAGGACTTTAAAAACATCACTATATCAATTGATGATGAAAAAAGCACAGAGATCAGGAGCTTCTTGCTGGTAATTCTATTCTGCATTTAGATTAGGACATGAGGAGCAGAATGCAGATTAATGTGAGTGTGATTACTTCAGGAGGAAGTTGAGATTTGCCAATGTGTTATTTATGCCAGATTTTTTCAGTGAGTGATAGGCTTCCTGCACAAAGACCTCTCTCACGCTCTTTCCAACATAGTGCTCACAGACAGTTGAGAGACTCAAATTCAACATGAAATTAACAGTGGGTCAAACAGTACTTCTTTTTTTACACTCTACATAGTTTTACAAGTCGTGATTCAAACAAGTTATTCCTGATAAAGAAAACATTCTTCATAATCACTTTTTTAAATATGTTTGTTTTTTTCTAGCTGAACAACCTTATTCTTTTCTCATTACTTTCTTCTTTTACATTGACTAAACAAAATGGAGTCTAAATATTAGTGGTGTGAGATCACAAATCTCACCGTTCGGACCACACTACAGTTTTTGAGTCATGGATCTAACCATTTTCCGGATCAGCAAAAAAGGAGAACACTGTTTCAATTTACTATGATCTTTTATGTGAAGCTGCTGACACAATCTACATTGTAAAAGCGCTATACAAATAAAGGTGAATTGAATTGAACAAATGTCATGTGCTTTTGATTTATACAGAAATATTCCTGCAAAAACGATTGATTTTATCAAACAGAATTTAGAACCAGTAATTTTAATAGAAAAAAAATCAAGAAAGAACCAGTTGAAAAAAAAGGAATATATTCGACATGAAAAATGATCTTTGCTACTGTCGCTGATAATGCAAAATATAGAAATATAACATTTTTTACAACATATCATATTTATTTTCAATTTATGATTTAACAATTCACATATGGGCGAGGCAGTGGCGCAGTAGGTAGTGCTGTCGCCTCACAGCAAGAAGGTCGCTGGGTTCGAACCTCGGCTCAGTTGGCGTTTCTGTGTGAAGTTTGAATGTTTAAACTTCACAATGTTCTCCCTACCTTCGCGTGGGTTTCCTCCGGGTGCTCCGGTTTCCCCCACAGTCCAAAGACATACAGTACAGGTCAATTGGGTAGGCTAAATTGTCCGTAGTATATGAGTGTGTGTGTGTGTGTGTGTGTGAATGTGTGTGTGGATGTTTCCCATAGATGGGTTGTGGCTGGAAGGGCATCCGCTGCGTAAAAACTTGCTGGATAAGTTGGCGGTTCATTCCGCTGTGGCGACCCCGGATTAATAAAGGGACTAAGCCGACAAGAAAATGAATGAATGAATACACATATAAAACTTCATGCTTCATTATAGGTGGATCAGTTTTGAAAACCTATTTAATGACATCATTTTGATGGCTGTTTGTCACCACCCATTGGTTACACAATGTAATTAAATGTTTGCTAAAATGCTACAACATTCACCAGCGCCAAGTTTCAGTAAACTGTGAATTTAATCTTCTTAACCATAAACATCAGTGTTTATATCTGAACTATAAACTGTTCTCCCAGAACGTCTGTGTCATTTAACTGTTTGTAACTAACTGAAAGTGTAAAAACTGAATCTCTCTTGATCAAATGCAGATTTGAATGCAGCGCTTCGAAGGATGAATAAACTTATGCAAATCAGCATTATTTATCATTCATGTTGTGCGGGTTTGAATTGAGATCACAATTTTTTAATGTTTAAATGTGCGCTTTACACTAAATGCATTAATGCAAGCTAAACAAACAATGACAGAAAACAGCTTTAATTAATAACCTAGGAAAGCATTTAGGTAAGTACCAAAACTTTTTCTGTCTTCTTTATATTTCACAGCGAAGCCAAAATGTTTTCATACACAGGATTTAACTGACGCAGGAGGCAATCTCTCTGCAATTGTTATAAATGTTGGATCCTACGAATTCAAAAGTTACTAAACCGCGGGTCACGTGCGTTCTGAACTGTTGGTTATGATCCATTACACCCCTACTAAATATAGCAAGAGAGAAACTTCTCTCCTACTACGCTTAGACTCCATTATGTTTAGTAACACTCCCATCCATAAAGACAGTAATTATAGACAACATAACAAACAAATAACACACACACTACAATGTAATAAAAATAAAATGCTTTAGAATTTTAAAACAGTATTTCTTGCTATAAGAACAAAAAAGACAAAAAAAACCAAACCAAACAAATAAAGAAAAAGAAAAAAAAGACCAACAAAAAACAAATATTTAACCAAGCAAAAAAAAAAAGACAAGACACTACAAAACAAAAGGCCTCAACACTCCGTAAGTGACTAAACTAGGGGAATTCTATGATATAACTATAATATGATATGATATATGATAATAATAATAAAATTAATAATAATAATAATAATAATAATAATCAGGGCTCAACAATAAGGACTATCCAATGGCCCGGGGCCAGCGTGAGAGATGTTCAGAACAGTAGAGAGAATCGTTACTGGCCCAATCAGGCCAATGCTGCCTTTTTTATTTGTCTGCGACTATTTGTCAATTGCGTGCAAATACAGTCTTAGAATCAAGAAACAATTTGTGCTTTTAAGTCGTTGAATGCTACATTTTCTGTGAAGTCGTAAACACCATATTGCTTTTTGGTTCCTTTTATCTGATTGGATGTTGTGAGCATGTTATTTTTTTCCACGACCTGGCAAAAACCAGTACAGTGAAGATACGGCAACATCAAATTATAAAGTTCAAAGAAAACATCTGTTTCTAACGCTGTGAAAACTGATATTTACATGGGTACAACACGACGAAAAAAAAAATTATGCTATCTTTTGCTTTGCAATAAAATACCTGCACAATTTTCATACTGCTATATTTTACTGCAAAATATTTTAACATTTTTAAAATATTTAAATTCTAGATTCACAGACATTATTTTTGACATTATTTAAAATATGTGGCTAAGAAATATTTATTTATTTATTTATTTATTTAATTAAGTAATTAATTATTTAATTATTTTGGTGGGGCCAGTGAAAATTTTGGCAGGGCAAGTAAAATTCTGAACCACTGGCCAAGTCTGGCCAGTAGAAAATGTCCTTAATGTTGAACCCTTATAATAATAATAATAATAATAATAATAATAATAATAATAATAATAATAATAATAATAATAATAATAATAATAATAATAATAATAATAATAAACGCATAACATAAAAAAACAGAAAAGAAACAACTAAAAAACCAAACAAAAAACATAATAATGCCAAGCAAACAAAATAAACCAAATAGAAATGTTCCTGGCTCAGTCACAAGAAAAACTAAAAAAATTTGAACTGAAATTGTGGTGGATTTTTAGCAAAAACAAAACAAACAAAAACAATAATAAAACCGACCAATTGCATGTTCTCCCAATGTGTCATCTAACTGGATGATCTAAATTGACAGTAGTGTATGAGTGTGTGTGTGAATTTGAGTGTGTGTGTGTGTGTGTGTGTGTGTGTGTGTTTGATTTTGAGAGTGTATGGGTTTTTTAGAATAATGGGTTGTGACTGGAAGGGCATCCGCTGCATAAAACATATACTGGAATAGTTGGTGATTCATTCCACTGTGGTGACTCCCGGATGACTAATGCCTAGTTCAGACTGCATGAATTTAGCCCTGATTTTGACTCGTCGACATGTTTTGAGAAATTGGCGACAAATGCCTGAAATCACAGGTAAATCGGCGCTCGTGCACGTGAGTGACAATCACACAGTATGAACTATCAAAGACGGGATCTGAGAGAATCGCCAATGAGTCGCCGATGCCTGTGAGATATTTGCCGTGCTAAATATCTGGAGCTGTCGACGATTCAAATAATGCCTTGTGAAATGAGTTTTGACTAAAAATAACATTGGCGATCACCTGAGAGAGCTGCATTCACGTGTGTGTGTACCTGCAGACCAGCGGGAGGTGGAGGTAGAAGTTAAAAGAGCTTGTTTTCGGTTTATTTGGACCCAAGAAATGGAGGAAAAACTAGTGTAGGTTTGACAGGAGAACCGTGTCTGTTTGACGTTTCTTACAGACAGTTAAAAAAGAAAGTTGAGGAGAAATTGCGAATTCCCTTCAAACCCAGGTGAGCGATTTTGTACATTTTCTACCCCATTAAAGGCTTCTTTCTCGCCATGTAGTTAACAAAACAAAAGATATACTATGTGTTTTTGGCTGTGAAACGTGATTTGGACAAACTTGTCTGCGATTCTTCCTATTGTAAAGTCATACAATGTCATGCAGTGTGAAAACATCTGTGACACGACCACTTTGAAATGCATGCAGTCTGAACTCGGCATAAGTCGAAGGAAAATGATTGAATGAATAAAAAAAGGCCTTTACGGGCTCAAATGGGAAGAAACAAACAAGCAAAAAAATATAAAACAAAGCCAAACTGTTCCCAAGACACAGATCTGTTTATGAAATGCAATAAATTGTGTTGGTTCCTACACATGTTGCTTCTAGACCTTAAGGTTTGACTTCAAGCAGGAATGAAAACATAGGTAAACTCACAACAGAAACGCTGGTGAACAAACACACAAGTGCTCACCTCAAACTTCTGTCGGAGTTCCTCGTTGCCCTCTTCTCCCTCAGGTGGGACAGGTACATTGAAATACTCGCCCTCTTCCTGACTGAGCAGCTTAAACCTGCATGCATGAGTTTGACAGACAGAAAATAAGACACAGTCAGATGAGAGCAGCAACAGAAATGTTAAACCCTGCTCCCGCTGCCCGCTATAGGAACTACACCTAAATCGACACATTTCATGAAATTACCTCAGCTCATTTAAACCATTCATACGCTTACAGTTTGACTCTCAACGGGGACGACCTTGACTATGATCATGTGTGGAGAGGAATCCAGCCGCTTTGAGTCTCCCCCAAACAGCTTTCAGGCATCTGAGGGACAGCATGATACCCCGTCTCACATTTAGCTCGACTAACATCTGCGCTTACAGATAGCAGAAAATCAGCTTCCTGTTTAATGCTGTGAGCGGACCGTCCCCGTGTTCAAAAATCAACAGACCCACCACTGAACGCACGTTGGGTTTGCACCTCCTTTTATTGCTACTGATGTGCTAGGAGGCTGTGTGTATGTCTCTGTCTGTGTGTATATGAGGATAGGTGAGTGAATGTGTGTGGGTGCATGAGTGAGTGTGAATGCATATGTGTGTGGGTGCATGAGTGAGTCCCTGTGTCTGCATGTCTGTGTCTGCATGTGTGTGTGTGTTTTTGAGTGGAGATGAGTCATGGCTGCAGTGCCCCCCCCCCCCCCCCTCACTCTGCCTCTTTCCACATCTAGACCTCCAAAGGCTTTATAGTTTGTGTGAGCGCCTTTATAACATTCAGAGAAATTAGAAAGAGCAAGAGAATGACAGAATGATAATTTTTCAAATATGGAAGGTGATGTGATACATTAATACATATATATAAAGCACGCTGACATGTTGTAGTCGTATCTATAATACAAGATCACCCAACACTTTTAATTAACATAGCACTTTTTTATCCATAGATCAGCTTTTACTGTCTGTGCTCCATAAGAGATTCATGGTTCATTATATGTGTAATCTGTACCCTCATTTACTTGTAAATAATGTACAATTACTTGTAGAATTTAGTACAAGTCTGTGTTTTTATGAATAATTGTAATGATTTAAGAGCTGATTATAATTTGAATCGTGTTTAGATTTTTTGTTGGTGTGTTTGTTTGTTTGTTTGTTTGTTTTTCAGTAATGTTTTGTAGTTTTGGGGATATTTGTTTTCTGCTGCTGAACTTGAATAGGGCTGCCTGATTGAAGATATGCTGCACATCAATGGGAATGTATGGAATGGAAAATGGAAAAAAAAATGTATGAATTAATTAATTAATTAATTAATTAAATAAAATAAATAAATGAATAAATAAAATAAAATAAAATAAAATAAAATAAAATAAAATAAAATAAAATAAAATAAAATAAAATAAAAAGACAATATTCGGTTGGGGATTTAAAAACATTTTGAAGTGTGTGACTGGATAGCATTTGCACTACTGCAAAAACAAATAAATAAAAAGATTAATAATAATAATAATAATAATAATAATAATAATAAAATAATTTCCAGTGCTGGGTTGCAGCTGGAAGGGCATCCACTGTGCAAAACATTTGAAGGAATAGTTGAAGGTTTAGTCTGCTGTGGCAACCACTGATAAATAAGACACCAAGCCAAAACAAAATTAAAAAAAACTCAAATAAAACGCAGTGGCGCAGTAGGTAGAGCTGTCGCCTCACAGCAAGAAGGTCGCTGGTTCGAGCCTTGACAGGGTCAGTTGACGTTTCTGTGTGGAGTTTGCATGTTCTTTGCATGCATGTTCTCACATGTGTTCGCGTGGGTTTCCTCCGGGTGGTACGGTTTCCCCTACAGTCCAAAGACATGTGGTAATATGAATTGGGTAGGCTAAATTGTCCGTAGTTTATGAATATGAATGAATGTGTATGGATGTTTGCCAGAGATGGGTTGCAGCTGGAAGGGAGTCCGCTGCATAAAACATGTGCTAGATAAGTTGGTGGTTCATTCCGCTGTGGCGACCCCTTATTAATAAAGCGACTAAGCCGAATGGAAAATGAATGAATGAAAATAGAATAAAATAAAATTTGGTTGCAGTGGCCATCCACTGTGTAAAAAATATGCCGGAATAGTTTGACGTTTATTCTGCTGTGTCGACCACTGATAAACAAGGAACTAAGCCAAAACAAAACAAAACAAAACAAAACAAAAAAATATATAAATAAATAAAAACAAAATAAACTTACATGCTTTATGATTTGCATGACTTTAACAAAGTTGCTCTTTAAGGACATCTGTCCTTCTGACATTCAGCCTATTCCCTTTCTCAAACTCCGTGTCCCCTGCAAGCATGAATGAATGCTGTAGTGAGACAGTGACAGCTCTGACAAAGACACTGTGATCGCGTGGATCTGTCCTGACTGAAGGTCCACTGAGGAGCAAAACATCTTGCCTTTAATCTGACGCTCTGCGCTTGACTGTCAGGTGGCAGAACCCAGTCCTCACAGTCACTCAGAGGCTCATAACAGCGACAAAACCTTTCAAACATCTTCATAAAATATATACACATCTAATCAAACCATCTTATAAAAGTCATGTCTACGTAGAGAAGACACCACCTATAGATGCCAACAGGGATGTGTTCTATCATCACTGACGGTAAAAATATCAAAACTAAAAGAGAGAAACAAAGACAAAACTTCGCAAACCTTATGAATCAGCCATCTGTCACTGTGAACAGAGCCTTCCAGTAAAAAAGTGTATAATAATAAATAAGTCAGGGTGATTGGAACAGTGTTTGGACACAAGGGTAACACTAAAAAATAAATCTTATTAACCCACTGTATATGAGTGAACAACAAACAAACAAACAAATAAATAGATAAATAATTGTGCATTTATGGAGTGTGCTTCACACATGTGAGTGGGCTTGACAAACCACCTGTAGAAACACTCTTCACTCTCTCTCTGAGCACTAACAGTTCCTTTGTATATTTAGCACTACTTGCGTGTATTGCCTCTTTTTGTTGAATCGATCAAT